>NW_021318490.1:166618-190998 GCF_001605985.2 Dendrobium catenatum | reverse complement strand
TGATATATAATTAGTATTTTAAACTAATTTTATTTTTAAATTAATAATAATAATTTTTTGAAGAAAATGATATATTATATAAAATTTTTTTAAATTAATTTTTAAAGTTTTCTCATTTTAAAATACATAAAAAAATTTAAACTAATTTAATTAAATAACGGAGGCGGCGGCTCAGTGGGCCATGTGGCGGGCTTGGTTAGGTTTCACGGTCCATGGGCAATCAATTCATGGTAGCGTGATGATTACATCATCGGCAATGATTGTCATAATGACCGCTACAATGATTGTCATAATCACACCTTTATATATACACATAAGCAAGGCCTCAAAGCCGTCTGATCTTGTGTGGTTTGAGATGGACGGCTCTGATTGTGTCGAACGCAAGATCTAACTGTCTCTTTATTTTTACGATTTGGAAAAGATCACAGAATGACACGATCTTTGTCATTCATCAACCAATCAATGGCAGAGATTTCATACACCTAATGTATACAACCTAAGACGCCTAGGAATCATTTTTCATCTCATTTGATTAATTGGCTCGATCAAACTAGGTGAAATTTTAAACATGATATTTATGAATGAAGAGCATCCATGGGGAGGTATTCTCGTAATCTGAAAAACACTTTTTGAAAAATTTGATCTAAGTGTTTGACCTTAAGTAATAGTTTTTGAGAGATTATATCATTGTATCTTTAGGATTTTTTAATACTCTGATCTTGTAGATTGTCCACGTATCTCCTCCTATCAAAATCACAGTTTAGAATACACCAAATTGAGCTACATATGAGTTTTAATGAACTAGGCTTGATCTCGCTAGAAGATCGCCGCCGGTGAGGTTTCGATGGTGTATTTGCATGGAAAAGGTGGAAGAAGACAGGGAAGGAACACACGCAATCTCTTGGGCTTAGGAGGCTTAGAGAGAGAGCAAAATCAAAAGTCTCTTCATGTTGCCTTAACAAGCCTATTTATAGACTTAGGCTTATGTCAATGGCTAGGATCATCTTTAAGGTTAATTAGGAGGTAAAACCATCTTCCTTGGTCGTGGTTTTGGCCAAGGGATGCTTTGGAAAGTATTAATTGTACTAAAAAACGTGATTATAACCAAAATAGGTCAAATTTACCAAATTGAGCTAGGGTTTACCAAGGCAAGTGTTAACCTAGTCAACATAGTCAAACAAGTCCAAATAGGTGGGGGATTTAGCCAAGAAAGGGTTTGAATGGATCAAAACTCAAATAAAGGTCATTTAAGCTATTTGGACCAACCAAGGTTGACCTAGTCAACCGGGTTGACCCATGGCCTAGGATTGGGCTCCACATATCAAGTTTGACCCACTAAACAGAATGGAAGTGGTCTTGGAGCATGGCTTGGTCAATTTGATCAAGTCAACAATTTTGACCTAGGGTTTGAGTAGAAACTTAGTTAATAACTATTTGAATAATAAATTAGAAGATGGTCTGGTGGCACAAAGAATTGAATAGTGTATTTGGATTTAAGGAAAAAGTCAAAGTTGTCACTTGAGGAATGATTTGGCTTTCTCTAATTTATATGATGTAAAATGCATGTAAGATTTTCATGGCATCAAATAATTAGATCAGCGACATTGAAATCAATTTTAGCTATTATAAAATATGTACTTAGGGATATAAGAGGTCTGTAGTTTATCTGATCCCTAGCTTTCGAAATGATTAAATTACTAAGGATATGTTGAATAATTCACTCATATTAAACTAAGGTGTTGGCATTAGGAATGTGGTAATTTAATGACCCTCCCTATAGGTAGTTTTAAAAGGGATCCAATTATAGTTTGTGAGAGAGACTAAAGAATGTACTTTTTCAGAGGAGGTAAAGAGGTGCAAGATTTGGTCAAAGTCTTGATAGGTAATCGCTATGGGTCATGAAGGCAAGTAAAAAATTCAAAGAGGAGTTCAGAGTTGAATGGGAAGGCAAGAGTAAGAATGAGTTGAAGGGTGATGCTAGTAAAGAGAATGAGTACCTAGAAGTTTAGGACTTCTTTATTTATAATTTATGAATGGGTGATCCCGAGCCCTATTATGATGATAGGCTTCTTCATCAGCTTCATTACAAAAGCAATAATTTATGTAACATCGGAAAGAATTTTTTATGAGAGCCCTGTAGCGATTTTTACCAGCCATTATAAAAGGTAGGATCTTATAGAGAAAGAAAGAATGATTGAAAGGATTTCAGTGAAGAGAAACGTATAATGTCTTCCCTTTAAATAAAAATCAGTCATATTATACAGTATAATAAGTGATCATACAGTATAATTTAGGTCATTTAGTTCTTCTAGTCTTATTTGTCAAAAAGTTGGTCTTATCATACAGTATGATCATAAATGTATTGTATGATTAGAAATTTTCTAGATGATCAATGTGAAGATGGTGGTCTTGAGGTGTTAACTGGGATGATCATTGAATGGTTAAATCATATCGTACAAATGTGTTCATATAGTACGATACAATATTTAATATCTTCTCGACAAAATTTAATTCATCCAACAACTAGTGTCATATGTATCATATAGTACGAATTAGGTATTCGTACAGTATGAAAACAAATAATTGGTCAATCAGAGTTGTTGGATGTGTTATAAGTGTTGATGTGATATTTTGTTAATATTCATATTGTAATGTATGATGTGAGTAATTTTGAATTTTTGAGTGTGATGATCAAGAAGATTTCATAAAATGAAAATATAAAGAAAAATTCATACTAAAATTGGTCAAAAACATAAATAACAAACATGAATAATCAAAAAATAAATTACATAAACACACAAAAAAAATTGAATTTATTAATCTTTAATTCATCCTACTTCAAGCATGAATGTCTATAACACCTAGTATGGTCTTAAAGGTGTTAAAGGTTTCAAAGGCAAGGGGTTTTGTGAAGATATCTGCCAGTTTATTTTCAATAGCTATATGGATTAATTCTATATATCCATTGGTTATATGATCTCTAATGAAATGGTGCCTATTGTTTATGTGTTAACTCAGGGATTGTTAGATTATATATTTTTGAGATATTGATGTAACTAATGTTATCACACATTATTGCAATTATACCAATAGGGAGTCTAACTTTAAGGATTTGTTGTTTAACTCATAGGACTTTTGCAATGCAGCTTCCTACAGCTATGTATTCTGCTTCAGTGGTAAATAGAGCTATAGAGTTTTATTTTCTATTGGACAAGGAGACAAATGATTGTCCTATGAATTGACAGGTTCTAAAGGCACTTTTTCTAACAATCTTGCATCCTTCAAAGTCTCAATCAGAATATCTTATGAACTGATAGGTTTTCAAGGTACTTTTTCTATCAATCTTGCATCCGTCAAAGTTTGAATAAGAATATCCTATGAATTTGAATGATGAGCTATTTCTAGGATACCAAATTCTTTAGTTTTGGGTTCTTAGAAGGTATCTAAGAATTCTCTTAACAACACTCATATGAGATTCTTTGAGATTAGCTTGAAATCTAGTACTGAGATAAATACTAAACATGATATAAAGTCGTTTGATTGGAAATCAAATAAAGAAGTGATCTAATTATCCCTCTGTATTTCTTCTGATCAATTAATTTTTCATTGGGATTCTTATATAATTTAATGGTAGAGCTCATAAGAGCATTAATTCTTTAGCATTATCTATCTCATATTTTTTAAGGATATATGTAATGTAATTTGTTTGTCTATGAAAGGTTCCATCATCACTTTGCTTCACACTAAAACTAAGGAAATAGATAAGCTCTCCCATTATGCTCATCTCAAACTCACTCATTATTCTTGAAAATTCATCACAAAGATTTATTTATAGATTCAAATAGTATATCATCAACAAAAATATAAATAATGAGTAGATCTTCTCCTACTTTCTTTAAAAAAAAGGTGGTGTCTACACTACCCTTAATAAAGGCTCTATCTAGAAGGAATTTGCTTAACCTTTCATGTTGAGCTCTAAGTGCTTGTTTAAATCCATATAATACTTTTTTTAAATTTGAATAAATGAATGGGAATTTGAGAATTCTCAAAACCTTGGGGTTGTTCAACATATATATCTTCTTTTGTCACCCTATTTAGAAATGCACTCTTCATATCCATCTGATAGAAATAGAATCCTCTAGTACACACAAAGCATAAAAGCACTCTAATGTCCTCTAACTACAGAGGAAAAGGTATCTTCAAAGTCGATACCTTCAATCTAATTACACCCTTTTACTACTAATCTAGCCTTATTTATATATATTATGGTAGAGTCATTCTTTTTATTCTTAAGAACCCATTGAGTTCCAATAATATTTTGGTTTTTTATGTCTACTAACTAACTCCCAAATATCATTTCTAAATAATTTATTAAATTATTCTAACATGGCTATGATTTATAATTCATCAAATAAGGTATTGAGAGTTTAACCAAAGAGATAAAATCAGAGTGACTAATCTCTTTTCTAAGTCCATGTCTAGTTCTTACTCTTATAGATGGATTTGCTAGGATGAGCTCGTTAGGATGACTAGATGAATATCTCCAATCTCTAGGTAATGGGTCCTAAGATACTACTATATTTTCTATATCAGTAGATTCTACTCCTTTGGTGACTTCTTCTTCTTCTTCTTCATCTGACCTAGAATCAATAGATCTATCAAATTTATCAAATACTATATGTGTGGTCTCCTCTACTACGAATGTCCTCTAATTGAAAACTCTATAGGCTTTATCTATAGATGAATATCATAGAAAAACTCCATTAAATTTAGGGTTAATTTTGTCTGATGGAGATTTTCCATTCTTTAGAATGAATAGCTTACATCCAAACACATGAAGGTGACAGAGATTGGGTATCCTTCCTTTGAGTAATTCATAAGGTACCTTATTGAGTATGGATTTGATGTTACCCTTATTAATAAATTAGTAAGTTGTATTGACTACTTCAACCTAGAAATATTTAGAAAGTGAATACTCAACTAATATGGTTCTAGTAGCTCCTACCAAGGTTATATTATTTATTTCAGCAACCCCATTATACTGAAAGGTTCAAGGAGCTAAAAAATTATGTTCTATTCCTAGCTCCTTATAGTATTATTGAAACTTATCATTTTCAAATTCTTTACCATAATCACTTTGGATAGATAGAATTTCAAAACCTAATTTCTTCTAAATCCATGTAAAAAATTTCTAAAATTCATAGAATGATTCATTTTAATGTGATAGAAATCTAATCCAAATAAATCTTGAGTATCATCAATAATGACATATCCATATATTTTCCCACCTAAGATGGCAGTGCTAACATGTTCAAATAGATCTATGTGATGGATTTTTAAAGGTCTATAGGTGGTGATATCCATGATTGAGTGAATGGAAGTTTTGATTTAGTTTTTTAGTTCGTAGGAATCAAAAAGGTAGTCCTTAGAGAATTATAATATTGGTATGCCTCAAACTAGGTAGTCCTTAGAGAATCAACAATGAGATTTTAATGAGTCTTCATACATGCATGACATTGTCTCCTAAGTCATAGCTAGGATTCATCATCAATTATTCTCAAACCTAAGAAAATAGTAAATTTAATACAATTCAAATCAATCATGTAAACATTATTAATCATTTTATCTTCTAAAATAATATTTTCATTAAAACTAATCACACCAGTAGATAAAAACTTAATATGGATACCTTTATCATATAATTGATTGATACTTAGCAAGTTATGTTTCAAGCAATCTACTAGTAAGATATTTTCAATAATAAAATTCATTGAATTAGAAATCATACCTGAATCTACCACTTTCCTAGTGGTATCATCTCCAACTTCTTCATCTATCCAATCATGTGCCTTGAGCATCTGATGTCCAGGTACCACATGTTCTCACTAGGCCTTTTTTGAGAGCACTCCTATAAGGTCAATCGAACATTAGATTTAGGAACCCAAGTGAATTTGGGCTCCACCTTATACCTTGATGACTGACTTTGATACATGCTATGATATGATGTAAGTTATATGGACATCCACACTTGATGTGTTCTATAGTGTATTGTGAAGGTGTGGGCTATGTGACCTAGTATGTCACAAGAATAACACCTAATATTAGGGAAAGTATTCACAAATCTTTGTGGGCTGTTGTCCCTCTTCTTAGGGGTATATGATTCATGCTATGATGAGGAGTTATATTATTAAGTCAATTTAGGTGGTGTTTCATTTTGTTGAAGTGCATGGATCTTTGCTTAAAGAAATTGATTTGCACATTCAGGACTTACAACTTCTTACTTTAATGCATGATCATTAATATCTAATTCGGTTGCAAATGTTTTTATTTCCTTGTATTAATTTTATATCTCAAGATTCTTTGATTTTAAGGATTGATTAGATCAAAATGCTTCTTTTTTAATGCATTGAATTCATCAAGTAAAGACATGTGATTACTATCTAAAGTAGAATCAGCTATCAGACAATCATGGCCTTTTTGTAAATTAGAAAAGTCATTATTTAAATTAGTATACATTTTTTGGGCTTCTTATACACATCATGATTTTTTTAGATATAAGAAAAAGTTCATCAATGGATAGTTGGCATACCCCAAGTTGATCTAACTAATCAAGAATATTATTAGCTATAAGATACTGATTTGGTACATTCTCCTCTACATTTTGTTCAGATGATTTTAAGGCAGAGTGAGCCCAAAATGCTTTATGTGTCTATTATTCTTCCTTCTTGAACTTTGCCTTCTCTTCAACCTTCTCCTTGGCGGGTGAGTTTCTAGGTTAGGTAAGTCTGTTTACAAGTGGCCTAGTTTCCTGCATTCAAAGCAAATAGTGTCAGATGATACTTTAAAATTTTTATCATTCTTCCCTTTATTCCATTATTTTTAATGATTCTTTTGCTTCCTTTTAAGGAAAATTTTGAACTGATAGGTCATTAATGCAATGTCATCCTCCTCCTCAATTATAGATCTATCACTTTTCAATTCATTTGCTTTTAGTGCCACCACTTTATACATTATCTTCTCCTACATCATGCAATTTTTGACTCACAACTTGCTCATAGGTAATAAGTGTGTTTAACATTATCTATAGAATAAACATTGAAATCTTTGAATTCATAAATGGAATTAACCTTAACATCATAATTACTAGGGAGACAATGTATAATTTTGTTCACTTTTTTTTAGAATTTGTAAATTATTTACCTAAAGCATACAAGGATATCACAATTTGAGTAAACTGACCAAGATGTTTTCATTATATTCTCATGCCAAAAAGTTTATAATCTTGCAATAAGATATTTAGTCTAGATTATTTGATCTCACTTGTCCCTTAATATAATTCATAGTATATCCCAAATTTTTTTGCCAGTGGTACAAGTAGAAACTCTCATGTAATCTTCATACTTAAAATAGTTTAGATATTTAACTTTTAATTCAGCTAAGTCCCTATCCTTATTATTCTATTCATTAAATTGTACCTCAGTTTTAATTCCATTAATAAAAAAAGTGGGTGCAAAATAACCTTCTTGAACTAAAAACCACATTCAAAAATTAATAGATTGAAAGAAAGTCGACGTGTGGATTTCCTAAAAATCAAATGGTATATCGTCAAAGAAATGGTAGACGTGTAATAGGATAACCTTCTATGGTATTTCTATTTCTTACCTGTGCCATAAATCATTTTTCTCAAACTTTTAAAAAATGCTACTTGTTATAACTTATCTGATACCAATTAAAAGTTCAATGTAGAATGTTAACCCTAAGTGAACTATTCCTAGACATATAAAGAGTGGGGTGAATTGATATTTTTTAAAAAAAAACTTATTATTAAAAAACATAACATTATATTTTTTAGATTTTTTAATAATTAAAAATCAATCAGAATTATCACCTTATATGGAAGCTAATAAACTTATAAAAAATCTAATAATGGTGATGATGATTTAATAAACACAATAAAATGACAATCACTTATTTTTAATAGTATTTAAAAAAAATTATAGAAAGGTAAAGTGCAAAAAATTAAATTTAGAATTAGTACACTAGAATTTTATAGTGGTTGAGTCAAATAATAATCTATGTCCACTCCTCGAAGCCCTCCTCTTTGATAATTAAACTAAACCTTTAGTGACTCTTCTTTAACCCCAACATCTTGGAAGAGAAGCCCTTAAAATCTTTTCACCAAACTGATGCAGTATAGAACCTTGACCTCTTTTTCACCCTCACAATGAAGGCAAAGAATCTCGACCTCCTTTTTCAGAAAGTTTGTGAGGGTGTTTAAACTCTAAAGAACAAGTCATGAGGCTAACCAAGAGGGGGGTGAATTGGTAGTTTAAAAAAAAAAACTTTTTTTCAACATAAAGAAAAATCCTCTTCTTAAAGCTTTTTTAACATCTGATGATAGATAATCAATACAATATAAAATGAATCACATGTTTTTAACCAAGCAATTTTATCCAAAATAAATGTGAAAAATTAAATATGCTAAAAGTAATAAGAAATGACACACAAAAATTTATAGTGGTTCGATCAACCTGACCTATGTCTACTCCTTGGAGACTCCCATTCAAGTATTTCACTAAATTGAAGTGACACTCCTTTTGCTCCTACAACAAGGTGAAGAAGCATATACAAATGTTGTTTCACCTCCTCAGTGTAGTAGGAAACTATGACTCTTTTACATGAAGATAACTTTAACTATATTTTCACCCTCCTAGTGATGGTCAAAGAACCACAATTCTATTTTCACCCTCCGGGTGATGTTCAGAGAACCATGATCTTTATTGAAGAACTTCTTTTTCGAAGTAACATAGATTCTAGGTAGACACTTGTAGGTAATAGACAAGACACTTGCTTGGAGCAACCTTATAAATCCCCTCACAAAATCTCCCTTTCTCCTCTCACTAAGCTCTCCTTCTTCTCTCCCTCAAGCTCCCTCTCAAGAAGACTAAGTAGCCAAAGACCTAATAAGAGTGTTAGAGATCCTTAAATAGAGGGCTTCAAAAAACCCTAATTTCTAGACCATCCATCATTTGTTCATACAGTATGATAGGCATATCGTATGGTACTATCAGTTCAATTTAGAATCATCCAGCAAGATAGTTAAAAGAAATATTCAAATTTTATAATACATCGTATAGTACAAATCAAAATTATAGGGTATGATGTGCAAAATAGAGAGTTCTTACTACTGGAGCATGAAGAGTTCACTTGGTTACTCAAAGGTAAGGATCTATATTTGTAATTTGTGATTACTTCACTCTTTTCTCTTGTCCTTCTTGATTTCTCGTGAGAAGATTTTTCAAGGAGATTCAGTTCTCTATCGACACTCGAGGAGTGTGAAAAGCTGAAGGTTCTCTGCCTACACTGGGAGAGTGTGAACAACTAACTATTCTCTGCCGACACTTGGAGGGTGTAAAAGGACGACGGTTCTCTACCATCACTTGGAGGGTATAAATGGATAATGGTTCTCTGTCGCACCGGGTAGTGGTGGAAGAGAGATTTTGTGAAGGCTTCTTCACCTTGTTGTGGGGGCAAAAGGAGAGACACTAGTGGTAATAGTGCAATACCTGAAGTGGGAGACTACAGGGAGTGGATGTAGGTCATATTTGACCAAACCACTATAAATCTTATATCTTTTATTTTCCACTACTTTTTATTTTTCTATTTTTGTTTTTAACTGTGGTTGAAAAATTATTTCTAAAATTTCACTAAATTTAAATCGGTTTAAGAGGAATTTTTTTTTTTTAATTACAAATTCAACACCCCCCCCTCTTCGTTAGCCAGGGACATAAGCTTAGGTCTAACAACCTAATTCATAATTAACAAGTTTCAACAAGTGGTATCAAAGCTTAATTTCAAAAACAAAAGTTTAAACTACTTTTTAATTAACGACCATGGCTACATTTGGAAACCGAAACACACCTGAAGGTTACTCCATAACTAGACCTCCCTTATTTAACAATATTCCTTTTGATTTTTTAAAAACACGCATGTCAACATTTTTATAGTCACTAGATTACCGTATGTAGATCCTAGTTTAGGAAGGGAATACAAAACCAATTAGATTAGTTGATGGTATTAGAATAGAAACACCCTTTGCAGATTGGACTGTAGAAGAATGTGACTTAGCACAAATAAATGTTAAATATTTAAATAGTTTCTTTTGTGCTCTTAAGTTAGAAGATTACATGCGGGTTTCCACTTGCAAGAGTGGAAAGGACATATGGGATAGACTTTGTATAACATATGAAGGGACTAATGAAGTTAAACAGTCCAAACTTAATATCTTGTTGCATGAGTATGAATTATTTTGCATGAAACCTAATGAATCCATTTCTAACATGTACACAAGATTCATATAAATAGTCACCTCTTTACATGTATTGGGTAGGGAACTAACAAATATTGAAATAATTAATAAGATAATTTGTTATTTTCCTACTGCATATGATATTAAAATAACTATGATTACAGAGTCTAAAAATTTAAATGTTTACTCTATTAACAATCTTCTCGGATCACTAATTACTTACAGGCAAAGAGTGAGTCAAAGAAAGATTGATGCAGGTGAACCACAAAGGAAGAAGAACATAGTACTAAAAGTGGAGGAGCCTGAGAGTGTTCTATCACAACCTGAGAATAAAGATGACATCGCACTAATGACTAGACAGTTTAGAAGGTTTCTAAAGAGGAAACAAAAGAGACGCCAGCAATGGAATCAAGGTAAATTCAATAGGAATGTTAAGGTTTCAAATGATGTTATTTGCTATGAGTGCAGGAAACCAGGACACATTAAGTCAGATTTCCCAAAACTCAAAGCCACTCCTAACAAGGATAAGGTAGAGGAAAAACCAATGGTGAAGAAGAGCAAGGAGAAATTCTAAAGAGCTTTTTGGGCAGACTCAGCTTCAGACTCAATAAAGACTGAAAAGGAAGAGGAAGTCACCAATCTGTGCTTAATGGTCGATAATATTGATCAGCCAGATCAGCATGAGGTATGTGACTTGACTTACAATGAACTTTTAGAAGTCTCTGAACACATACATGTTGCATATAGGAAATTAAAGAAAATGCATGCTAGTCTGAATTTAGAGTTACAAAAATTGCAAAGAGAACAAGAGATTCTTAACAAAGATCATGCTTTAATTGATAACAACCACTTGAAATTATTTGATGAGTTTGATGATTTGAATAAGAATCATAAAAATTTAAAATCATCCTATGCATAATTTAAAAAATAATTTAAAGATTTTAAGAATAATTCAGAGAGAAAAAATTATCAAATAAATTATACAAATCATATATTAGAAGATATGAATACTTTTTATAAAGTGAAGATAAAAGCTCTCGAGGATAATAGGATACCCCCAAGACTTGAAGATTTCATAAATCCTATTTTGTATCCAAAATTTATACAATCCATAAATAAGGAGAATAATTATAAAAAATTAAGAAACCCATTTCTTGGAGTCAAATACTTTAATTGTGGATTATTTGGATATATTGCACACATCTGTACATTGAATAGAAAAACTTATTTGGTGTGGAAGCCTAAGATACATAAACCCAGACATAACATACATGCATCTATTTATAATTTACAAAAAGATGAACTCAAACTTATTTGGGTTCCCAGTTCTAACATTTGATAATTTTACAAGATCGCTCTCACACAAGGCCTCGTGAGAGCATATGGTACCTAGACATCTGTTGCTTAAAGCATACGACTGGAGATACTGCATAATTTATATCGCTGGAAGCCATGAGTGGAGGCATGGTTACATAACACCACAAGGTGGTTGGATCAGGTATGATTAAAAATCTTAAAAACTTTTTTATTAGGAATGTACTACTTATAGAAGTCTTAAAGCATAATCTGTTAAGTATTATCCAACTATGTGATAAAGTATATTGTGTTAAAGTTTTCCTTACTAGATGCATATTAAGCATGGTAATGATGTTTTGCATGGTATACGGGTAAATAATGTGTATATGCTAGACTTGAATTGTATCAAAACTCATACTGCTTTTTGTTTAAAACTATTTTTGATTAGTTATGATTTTAGCATAGGAGACTTTGTCACTCTAGCATGAAAAATCTTAGAAGAAATACCCAAAAGAACTTAGTAAGAGGTATACCAAAACTAGATTTTACTAAGTATCACCTTTGCGATGCATGTCAATTAAGAAAATAGGTGAAGTCTTCTTTTTAATCTAATAAGAATCTTATAACTAGTAAACCATTGGAGATTTTATATATGGATCTTTTTGGACTAGTTGAAACTGTAAGTCTAGGAAGGAAGGTATACAGAATTGTAATTGTTGATGATTTCTCGAGATTCACATGGGTAAGATTTCTATATCATAAGAGTGCATCATTTGATGAATTTAGAAATTTTTTGACTTAGATTCAAAGGAAACAAGGATGCGAGATTTAGACAAAGTGATCATGAAGGAGAATTTGTAATTGAAAAAATTAAGAATTTTTGTAAGGAGAAATGGATTGATCATAATTTTTCTGCACCTAGAACCCCTTAGCAAAATGGGGTAGTCAAAAAGAAAAATAGAACATTAATAGAAGTCGCTCGAGCCATGTTGGCAGAATATTAACTTCATAAATATTTTTGGACTGAGGCGGTTAGCACAACATGTTATATTCTGAATAGGGTGAATGTTAAATCAAACTTGAATAAAACACCCTATGAGTTATTAAAGGGGAGAACACCTAATTTGTCATATTTTTATATTTTTGGATGTAAGGTGTTCATTCATAACAATAGAAAATCTATCTTAGGAAAATTTGATCCTAAATCAGACAAAAGAATTTTTATAGGATGCTGAAGTGTTAGAAAATCTTATAGAGTATTCAACAAAAAAAACTTTGGTAATTTAGGAGACTACACATGTTATCTTTGATGAATCTAGAATTTTGGAAGAGCTAATTATTGAAGAGGATGAAATAGAGATTGACTCCCAAAAGATTAAGAAAATAAATTTGGATGAATATTTTAACATAGAAAATCAAATGCCTAGAGATTTGAGATTTTTTAAAAACCACCCAATGGAATTGATTTTAGGTGAACCTAGTGAGGGTATTAGGATTAGGCATCGACTGAATAAAGAAGTCATTCATTCAGCCTTTATTTCAATGATATAACCCATAAATATTGATCAAGCACTTTCAGATGAATTTTGAATATTGGCTATGCAAGAAGAACTAAATCAATTTGTAAGAAATAAAGTTTGGGAATTAACAGCAAGGCTAAAGGATTAAAATATAGTTAGAACTAAGTGGGTATTGAAGAATAAAATGAATGACTCAAGAGTAGTCATTAGAAATAAGGCTAGATTGGTGGCTAAGGGGTATAATCACATTGAAGGTATTGATTTTGAGGAGACTTTTGCTCCTATAACTAGACTTGAAGCAATTAGGGTTTTGTTAGCCTTTACCTATTTTAGAGGATTTAAATTGCATCAAATAGATGTTAAAAATACCTTTTTAAATGGGGTGATTCAAGAGGATGTTTATGTGGAACAACCTCCAGGCTTTAAAAATTTAAACACCCAAATCATATTTTCAAATTAAAAAAGACATTATACGGATTTAAACAGGCACCTAGGGCTTAGTATGAGAGGTTGAGCACCTTCCTACTTAAGAGATCTTTTGAAAAAGGAAGCATGGACACAACTCTCTTTCTAAAGAAGTTGGGAGATGATATACTAATTGTACAAATTTATGTTAAAGATATCATCTTTGAACCTACAAATAAAAATTTTTGTGATGCTTTTTATAAAATAATGAGTAGTGAATTTGAGATAAGTCTAATGGGAGATTTGAGTAACTTTCTAGGCTTTAACATTAGGTAAATTGAAGAGGGTATATTTCTTAGTCAGTCAAAATATGTTAAGGACATCCTCAAAATATATGAAATGGATAATGCTAAACATGTTTGTACACCTATGAGTTCCTAAGTTCAGTTGGATAAAGACCCTAAGGGAAAATCTGTTGATGAAAAAAATTTAGGGGAATAACTGGATCCTTGCTTTACTTGACAGCTAGCTGACCCGATATCAATCAGATCCAAAACAATCACATTTGACAGCAGTGAATAGGATTTTGAGATATCTCTTGGGAACTCAAAACTTAGGGATTTGGTATCCTCAGTTTAGCTCTTCATTTGAAATAATTAGATATTTAGATTATGACTTTGTAGGTTGTAGGATTGATAAAAATAGTACTTCTGGAACATATCAATTTATTAGAAATTCTTTAGTTTCTTCGTCCAGTAGAAAATAGAATTTCGTAGCCCTATCTACTACTGAAGCTGAATGCAATGCCTTAGGAAGTTGTGTGGCACAAATACTTTGGTTGAAATAATAGTTGATTGATTTAGGATTAACAATGGGCACTATTCCCATTTATTGTGATAACACTAGTGTCATTTATATTTTTAAAAATCTTATTTGACATTCAAGAAACAAATGTATAGATATCATGCAACATTTCATAAGGGATCATGTATCCAAAGGAGAAATTGAACTCAATCATGTTTCAACTGAAAATCAATTTGCAGACATTTTTACTAAACCATTAGCCTTTTATACTTTCAGTACATTAAGAACAAGGCTTGGTGTATTTTTTGCGTGCTTTGTGATTGTATGATTTTTCGTATGTGTTTTTTTAATTTTTATTCAGGTTTGTTTTTGCAATTTCCTTTCTATTTGCCTTATGTACTCTCACATCAAAATTCAAGTTTTTGACCAATGGTATGAAAATTTCTAAGTATGACATTCGTCTGTACGAAAATATCTTCGTACGAGATGAATCATGTAGAATATTAAATGTTGTGTTGAATGATTTGCATGCAATTTTTTAGTTTTCATTACAGTTCATATGTATGATCGTAACGATCATTTGGGCGATGTGTATTCAATCGTATGTATGCATCTAGACGATTATACAGATAAGGATAGTTTTAATTTATGATCGTACAAACGAACTAGAAGTTCGTACATACGAACCACATACACTCTAAGTGGTGGACGATTCAAACCGTCATAAAAATGATCTTAAATAACTAATTATCCCGGACGAACACCAGTTCATCCGTACGATCATTTGGTCAAAAAGTTTGTAGAAAATGATTCCTCGTAACTCGTATGATTACAAAAAGTCATTTTATTTCTAACGCATGCAGACGTACATACAAAATTTTTATTTGTATGTACGAACAAAGTATCGTACGGGACAAACCAATTTTGGTCCATATGAAAGATATTTTTTCCTTTTAATTGGAAAGGTTTAGAACCAAATTTCTTCATTCACCTTAAAAGCCTTTTCAATCTTCTATTTCTTTTTTATCCTTTCTAATAGCTAGTTCAAGCAAGAGGGTTAGGCATGCTAAGGAACTCACCAGGGGACCTAGGAATGCCAACAAAAAATTTCTTTCCAAGGAAAAAGATGAAACTTTCCCTATGTTTGTATCTGCAAAAATGACCCCTTCAAGAGTTTTGATTCAGGATAATACAGTCTATCAGATACTACCACTCTTTGCTTCTACTCAATTTGAGTTTATCCTTACTCTGATTTACTCCTTCAATATAACTTCATTTCATTATTTCCTAGCAAACATGACCTTTAACTCTGATCAAGATAGGATTAGATCCTATGTTCTAGGAAAGAATTTTGAAAAAACTTAGGATTTGGGAGCTTTCTTAAACTTAAGGACTGAAGGAATATGAGCCCACACTTTGACTTCTTCTACAACTTTTGATTGGAGTGAGAATAACTGGGTACTTAGAGCAATTAGATAAGATTTGCATTTGCCCAAAGTAATCACTCTACTTCAAGATGCTAGAATCATCCAGCATGTGCTTAGAACTTCCATCATTCCAAAAGCTGGTGATAGAATTAATATCACTCCTCTTCTTTCCACAGTCACTTATTTGATTCTTACTGGTCAACCCATTGATGAAGCCTAACTCATTCTTGACTATCTTTATGGGCTTTCTGAAATTGGCCATATATCTCATAAGATAAAGAAGATAATTGATCTAGGACACCTTGTGGCATATATTCTTGATAAGAAGTACGAAATAGTTCATCCTGATGTGTCTCATCTTGAAGAGCCTTTGTATTACAATGATGGTTCATTCTGAACTATCTTTGTAAAACATGATGAAGGTGCAGACACTGAGGGGGATGAGAGAGCACCTGCACCTGCGCCTGCTCGTGAACCAAACTTTCAAGATATGGTTCACAGGTTTGATTATCTTGAGACTCATTTTGATCACCACCTTGATCAAATTGAAACTCATCTACCGCAGCAGGACATGCAGCACCTGCAGGACATGGGCTGGATGCGAGGCCAACTCGATGTTGTGAGCTCGAATATGGCTATGATGAGTAGCTATTTTAACTTCTACAACCTACAACATCCTCCAAATCAAGGACCCTCTGAGTGATGATAGTATTTCTATTATATTTCTCTCTACCAAATAAGATGTGATGTGTTGTTAGCTTTTAAGTTTTTTATGTTTTATGTGATGTTATGTGAAGTGCTGTGTTTTGAATTTCTTTATTTTATATGTTATGAAAATCTATTTATTGATATCATTCATGCTAAATGTAATATTTTTCACCATGATATCAATAAAAATTATCCTGTCTTGTTTTTAGTGTTTTTGATCTCATTCAGAAATATTTGTAAGCCTATATGATTATCCTTAAAATATTAATCTAATAAAGTGCTATATTTTGAAATATAATACAAAATTGAATAGAAATTCCATTTTTTTTAAATTTAAGTTGTGTTATAACTCGATCTAGTTAAGGATATCAATCTCATGTCTCTTATTAGACTAACATAATTTTAATATTATTATTGTAATTTTGATGTTTTCTTATTTTTATTTCTCTGTTCAATATAAATATTGTTGTACTTAAAAAACTTTGAGATTTTAGATAATTGATTCTAGAAAGATCAAATAAACACTTAAAAAAGTACAAATGTACAAAAATCAAAAGAATGTGCAATGATTTGCAAATTTAAAAAGAGGCATAAAATTAGCCCACAAATAAAAAAAAAGCACAAAGTGTGCCACAAATATTAAAAAGATGCACAAAGTGCCACAAGTATATGTTCTTTTCTCAATCTTTTAATCTTTAAATTTTTATTAATCTTCTATCAAATTTTTTTTTGTATTGAAATTTGAAATATACAAATTTTTTATTCATCTACTTTGTAATAATTTTGCTTATCTCATTGTCTAAATTGACTCAAGATCTTGATATTTTTTCTTGTCTATGTTATATCTATACTTAAATCATATAAATCATTATTTTTCTCTAATGACATTTTCTTTTTATTACAAATATATCTGAAACTCTTTCAGGATTAACTATTAAAGGCATCTCATATGACTCCTTACATTTATGAATTGGTTTGTTTCATCTTCTCTTTTTGCTGTTGTCAAAAAGGGGGATAAATATCGTTTGACATTTGATTTTGTGTTATTTGATTTTGTGTTGTTCGTTGTTTTTTGTTTGTTTTTGTTTGTATTTTTGTTTTGACATTTCAGTGTGATTGTTTTTTGTGTGTGTGAAAAACTTTAAAATTAAAAATATGATAAGTTCAACTAAAAATACCCCTTATTCATACATGCTTATTCATTCAGGGGGAGTTTAGGAGAAACTTAGGACTTTCAAATTTATACTAATAATAATTGTTTTGCCATCATAAAAAATGGAGAATTTGTTGAGAAAGTTGCTACCTAGCTTTTCATGATTTACATTTTTGCAACTTGTATGTTTTGATGATTTCAAATATTATTATTTTCTTCTAACACATTTTGGAAGATTTGTTTTTGTCTCTTATATCTACTAACTTTTCAGGAAAATCATACTCCAGATTGTTGAAGACTTTAAATCAAGATCTGCTTAAAATTTTTTATAAAACAGGAGTCTGTATTTTTTATTTTATTTGAATCTGAGAGAGGGTGATTGTAAATTGAGTAACTTAGCACACACACACACTGGGGGAGAGTAAAAATTCAAAATTTTTAAAACCGATTGTACAATACAAACCATGTTCGTTCGGACCGATCTAGTCAGTTAACTCCCGAACAAGCAAAAGAACAAACATAGGGGATTAAAATTTTTTTCTAAGTACTAATCATCCAAATGATGTTTTTTGCTTGTCCCAGGACGATGGGCTCTTGATGCATTCATTAAAATGATATTTATCATTTGTTCTAGGATGATGTTCTCTAGATGCGTTCGTCCAGACAAAATTTATAGTTCATCCTAGGGCGATGAGCTCTGTATTCACCAAAATGAACTATTCATCCAGAGGATGTTTTTTATTCATCCCATGATGGGCTCTGAATGCGTTTGTTTGAACGATATTTATCGTATGTCCCAGGATGGGGCTCTCTGGATGAATTCATCTGAATGATAATTATCGTTCGTCCTAGGATGATGGGATCTGGATGTGTTCGTTTGAATTATATTTATCATACATCCCAGGATGATGCTCTCAGGATGCGTTCGTCTGGATGATAATTATCGTTCTTCCCAGGATGATGGTCTCTGGATTGGTTAAAATGAACTATTCTTCTAGACGATAATTATGGTTCATCCCAGGACGAGTTTTTATGTTCTGGAAACTTAATATTCCTCCTTCTTTTTTGTACCAATGAACTTTGAGAAAAACCATTTGTACCGGACAAACCATATTCGATGAACTTTGATAAAAACCATCTGTACTGGACGAACCATGTTCGTATGGGATGATGATCGGGTACGAAAGCTGTTTGTACCAGTTCACATTAAGTTTCTATACAACAGTTTTTACACTATTCGTACGTAGGAAATTGGATCATACGGGGGACGATCATGAACGGTCAAAATAAAAAAATACAGCTTTTGGATAGTTTTTCGTCTCTTTCTTATAAAATTGAGAAAGTGAGAGAGTGTTTGAAAGAGAGTTCTTACTACTGGAGTGTGAAAAGTTCACTTGATAACTCAAAGGTAAGGATCTATATTTGTAATTTGTGATTACTTCACTCTTTTCTTTTGTCCTTCTAGATTTCTCATGAGAAGATCTTTTAAGGAGATCTCGTTCTCTACCAACACTCGAGGAGTGCGAACAGCTGATAGCTCTCTACCTACACTTGGAGAGTGTGAACAGCCGACGGTTCTCTGCCGACACTTGGAGGGTGTAAAAGGAAGATGGTTCTCTACCGCACTAGGTAGTGATGGAAGAGAGATTTTGTGTGGGGGCAAAGGAGAGACACTTGTGGTAATAGTGCAATACCTAAAGTGGGAGTCTTTAGGGAGTGGATGTAGGTTGTATTTGACCGAACCACAAAAAAAGACTGTGACTTTTATTTTCCACTGCTTTTTATTTTTCTAATTTTGTTTTTAACTGTGGTTGAAAATTCATTTCTAAAAATTCACTAAATTGAAATCTGTTTAAGAGGAATTTTTTTTTTAATTATCAATTCATCCCCCCCCCCCCCTCTTGGTTAACCAGGGACATAAGCTTAGGTCTAACAACCTAATTCATAATTAACAAGTTTCAATAATATCATTATCATTTTGGTCTATTGTTGATTCAGGCCGGACTCAAGTCTATCAAATCTTTGAATCATCTCCTTATATTAGTATTAGTGAGGAGATGGTGCAGGTGCAGGATTAGCTGCAGGAGCAGCTTCTCCTTCTTCATTAAAGAGAGGATCTTCAAGCTCCTAATCCCTATGAAAAGAATTCAAAAATAGGCATCCAAAAAGTAGAATGGAATGTGATCAGGAGGTGTAGGATATGTGTTATTGTATTTTCTAAATAGGATATATCCTATCACATGTCCTAAGGAAATATTCTGGTTTATCCTATTAACTGGGATTTGAATACAAATGAGGTTTTGGATGTAGTCAATTATCATTTGAGTATCATCCATTTAGGTGTTTGACATGATGGAAATGCATAATAATTGACAGTAGGGGAGTCATATTTATTTGGTCACTAGCTTTAGGTTTGATTGAAGTTCTCATAATGTGTTGGATAACCCTAGCATTATGGTTGAGGATATGAACCAAAGGTTAGTGAAGACTAAGGGCAACATTTTTTAGCAGAAGGTCCATAACACTTTAGTCAAAATTAGATCTAGAGGATATAGCTAGAGGTCTATTCTCTTGGAAGTTTAGTTGAAGGGGGATTCATATGTCTTCCTTGGTTATTTCTATATTTTGGCAAAATAGTTGGGAGGTCATAACTGTGGCATCACCACTAATCCTAAGATTTATGAGAAATTCATACAGGAGTTCAGAATCGAAGGAATGGGCAAAGGTTAGCAAAAATTGAAGTGCAGTTGAGTTGAAAAGTTTTATTACATGGAAGTTAAGAACATGTTGATCTAGAACTCTGGAGGGCATGATATTGGCTTCCTTGTACTTTTTGTAGGTAGCTTCATCAGAAGTTGTTAGAAAATACTCGTCTACAATGCTTAGAGAAGAGTAAGCCCCTTAGTTTAATGACTACGCTTCCCAGCGGCTATTGCAAGGATTTGAAATATAAGGAGAGAGGATTTGATGAGAGCTGTGAAATGTAATGAAGAGATTGAGTATTTAAAAAAAATGAAAAGATTATATGATTGTGGGATCGTACAGCATGATCTTATGCAAATATTTCGACCATATGATTCTTCAATGGTTATGTATGATCATACATCATACAGGACGATTAGAGACATGGATCTTATCTCGAGGAGTTAAGTTGTATGAATATTGACAAAAAGGTTCGTTCAGTACGAATGCATGTTTGTACAATAGGATCAGCAATAAATGTCATACCAAACGGAGTTGACATGTGGCTTGTACCATACAAGGAGGTGTTTGTACAGTACAATGGTCCATGATAGACATAATTTGGATCATTCATCTACACTATTACGCAGATCCTACAGTATGAAAAGGTGTTCATATAGTACAATTATGGATGAAAAAAAAAATATTTTGCAAAACACATAGTGAGATTAAAAAAGGTGATTTGTGCGATGATCAGGACATAAAAAAAGAAATATAACAATAAAATAAAAAATTAAGAACATTAAAATAATGAAAATCATGAACGATCACAAGATAAAACACATACATTGAGAAGCTCATAAATGGCTGATTTCAAGTAATAGGAAAATAATATCGAGCCCAAAAAACACATGCTCCCATTGGGTATTTTGTGAGAGCTCTCAAATACAAAGATCATGAAAAAATAGTTCTGGGAGCCCAAATGAGTTTGGTTCCCTTCTTAAATTTTGATAAATCATCATAATGCAAGTAATGTTGTGTTTGATGCAATTTTGGTCTCCACACCTAATGTGTTCTGTGATGAATAGTGTAAGTGTGGCTAATGTGTCCTAACATGTCGCATGAAAAACATGTAACACTAGGAAAATGGTTAACTAACCTTTAATAGTTATGATCCCTATTCTAAGGTTTATGAGATACATGACTAGATGATTGCTTACAAACAGGTTTATTTTGAAAAGCCTTTACTTTTTCTAACAACATTTCATTAGCATTTTCAAGAGCAAAAATTTCAATTTTTAATGAGTGCTCACTAAGATCTAAAATGTTAAAACATGCTTCTAACTCTTTAAATGACTTTTCTAAATAAAGATGCAATGCTTTCAAAGACTCATGTATTTAAAATAAAGTAGAATATTTTTTATTCAATTCATCAAACTCATCCAACAAAGCCATATAATCCTTATCAACATTAGAACCATATTTTCTAAGCATTTTATTTTCTTTTTGTAGAACTGAGGATTCATTTTTCAGCTAGCATGCTTCTTTATTAGTTTCCTATAAAAATCATGAATTTTTTTTTGAAATAGCAAGTAATTTATCATATGAAAGTTGACGTACCTCATCTTAATCGAACTAATCAAAATATTTATTTTTCATTAAGAACAAATTTTTCACTTCCTCTTCTTCTTTTGTTCCAGACGAATCTGAAGTAGAGTCTACTAAAAAGCTTTCTGAGATTTTCATTTTTCCTTATGGAACTTGGCTTTTTCTTCAACATTCTCCTTTCTTTTTATATCCTTTAAGAGTTAGGAAATCAATTTTAATGTGCCCTGGTTTCTTTCATTCATAATAGACAATATCTTCAAAATCTTTAAAATTTCTATAATTCTTACCTTTAATCCACTACGGATGACACTATTTCTAATTTCTTAGAAAGCTTCTGAACTGTCAAGTCATCAGTATAATTTCTTCATCTCCTCCATTAGAGGAACTGTCTGAATCTTTAGCCTTGATAGCTATATTTTTCTCCTTCTTTCTTTCTCCGCATGAAACTATCTTTGATACACCCCTTGCTCATAGGCAATGAGTGATCCAAGTAAATTATTAATAGAATAAACATTTAAATGCTTAGAATCTATAATAGTAGTAATTGTTTCACATAGTAAGAAGGTAAACAATGTAGAATCTTATTTACTTTTTCAAAATTTGATAATTCCTAACCTAAAGAATGTATGGCTATAATAATTTGTATAAACCTAATATATATTTTAGATATGGATTCACTAGTTTTCATGCAAAACAGTTCATATTCATGCAGCAAAAAATTTAACCTAGATTATTTCACTTTGCTTATTCCTTCATAAGTAATGCATAATCTATAAAAAATTTCTTTGCCAGTAGTGCTGGTATATACACGCATGTGATCTTCATATTTGAAACCACAAAAAAATAGTTTAGGCATTTAGCATTTAGTTGGGATTAATCTTTATCATCTATAGTCCATTCAGAAAAAGGGAATTCAACTTTAACATCATTTAATACTCATAAAGGTGCAGAATAACCATCCTGAACAAGTATCCACCAACAATAATTAATTGATTGTAAAAAGTTAGACATGCGAGTTTTCCAAAAATTAAAAGATAGATTTTCAAATAGAGGTGGTCGAGTAATTGAACAGCCTTCCAACATCGTGAGATTACCAAAGTTAGCCATGAATCATAATTCAAAATCTTTCTAAAACTTGATCTTATGAATCCCGCTCAGATACCACATGAAAGTTAGTGAGGGTTGTTAAACCCTAAAGAACTAGTCTCGAGGCTAATCAAGAGGGGGTGAATTGGTAGTTTAAAAAAAAAACTTTCTTTCCATACACAGAAAAATCCTCTTCTTAAAAATTTCTTAACGTCTAATAATATATAATTAATAAAATGTAAAATGAATCACAGATTTTCAACCAAGCAGTTATATCCAAAATAAATGCAAAAAATAAAATGCGATAAAAAATAATAAGAAATAACACAACAAAACTTATAGTGGTCTATTAACCTGGCCTATGTCAACTCCTTGGAGACTCTCTCTTCAAGTATTGAACTAAATAGAAGTGACTCTCCTTTTGCTCCCACAGTAAGGCAAAGAAGCCTATACAAACGCTATTTTACCTCCTTGATGTGGTAGAGAATCGTGACTCTTTTACAAGAAGAGAACTGTAACTCTATTTTCACCCTCCTGGTGATGGTCAGAGAACCACAAATTTATTTTCACTCTCTAGGTGATGGTCATATAACCATAATCTTTGTTGAAGAACTTCTTCTCCAGAGACAGAGATTCTAAGGAAATGCTTGTAGGTACTAGGAAAGATTCTTGATTGGAGCAACCTTATGAATCCCCTCACAATTTCTCCCTCACAAAATCTCCCTCTCTTCTCTCACCGAGCTCTCCTTCTTTTCTCCCTCAAGCTCCCTTTAAAGAAGATTAAACATCCAAAGATCTAATAAGAGCGTTAGAGTTCCTTAAATAGAGGGCTTCAAAAAACCCTAATTTCCAAACCATCTATCTTTTGTTCATACAGTATGATAGAGGTACCATATAGTACGATCAATTCAATTTAGAATCATCCAGAAAGATCTTTCAGGAAAATTTTTCAAATTTTATAATATATTGTACAGTTCAATCCAAAATCATACGGTATGATATGTATAAAATCCTTCTGTTCATTTGGGATTGTCCTTGGGACATCCAACTTTATACATGAGAGATTATCCAGCACTATGGAGATTGTACATTATGATTAGTATAAAAATCATGGATTTTGTTTTGTACACTTTGAGTGATGACAAATTTCATACACATGTAATCGTACAGTATGAACCAATTCGTACAATATGATCAATAATAATAATTATCCATAATTTGATTGTATGATATCTGAAAGTTTGTTAGGGATGTTAAGCCCTATAGAACTGGCCCAAGGCTAACCAAGAGGGGGGGTGAATTGGTATTTTAAATAATTCTTTAGTCAAAGCACGAATACAAATCAAATCACCACAAAAAATAAGTGCGGAAGAAAATAAATG
>NW_021318490.1:25762-160288 GCF_001605985.2 Dendrobium catenatum | reverse complement strand
GCTGTCTAAGTACCACATACTCTCACGAGGCCTTTTGTGAGAGCCCACATACAAAATTATCAAATGTTAGATTTAGGAACCCAAGCAGGTTTGGGTTCCTTCTTATGAAAAGTAGAATGCAATGCATGTGTGGTATGCTGTGAATCATGTACCTTGGGTCTCCACACCCAATGTGTACTATGGTGAACAGTGAGTGTGTGAGATGGACTAGGTGAAAAACATCTAACACTAAGTGTTGACCTCATTTTTGTATGAGGTCACTTGGACCAATCCTTCAACAAAATCAGTTCAATCTCCAAACCAATCTAAACTCTAGGACTCTTCTAGATCCAGACCTTAGGATCTACCCAGATCTTAGAAATCTAAACCAAAATTCAATGCTAAAAGGCCAAGTTCTAAAAGCCTTTTTCAAAAAAATTTTAAACACTTAAAAACCCAATCAATTGACCTTCAATTCAGAGTCTGTCAGTTGCATACTAATGGGACATGTCTCTGGAGGGAACCCTCCAAATTTTAGCCCATTCTGAGGTCTCTAACCTCAGAATCTAAATTAAAATCCAAAGGCTGTAAAACTTTCAAATATTTACAACACATGCCACTGGACTTATCACATAGAAGTTTCTGACCTTAGAGCCTTCACCAAAGCCTCTAGTAACTTCCAGAACATTAATCCTGACATGGTGATCAATAAATTGTATTTTTATGGACCCACTTTGACCCCCAGTTGACTAGGGGTCAAAATGACCAAAATACCCCTATGGGGCTCAAATAGGGATTTCAAATCAAATGACCTCCAAATTGAATGCAACCACCTCCAGCAAGTTTCAAATATAAAACCAAACCCGTTGGACCCATTCCCAGACTTTAGGTCAACCTGGTTGACTGAGTCAACCTAGTTGACCTAAGGGCCCACTAAGGGCCTAAATGTATGTTTTGGCCTAATTGATCTCCTTGAACCATCAAAACACATTCAACAAACTCAAAACCACATTTCAAACTTGTTGAGCCCAAAATTGGACCATTAACCCAGTCAAATGTTGACCTGGTCAACTTAACCCAAGTCTAATCAAATGAGACCCATATGAATCAAATCATACAATCTAAACAAGGCAACACGTTCAAGCAATCTAAATCCTTAAATCATTTCCATTAAATGGTTCAAAACATACTCAATTTGTTTAAAGTCACATCATAGTCAATTTGACCGAATCATACACTTGAAAATCTTGGTCAAATTTGCATGATTAGGCTTTAATCACTCAAGCCTCTAGTAGGTTGCCTTAGGATCTTTATAACCAGTCATGGACCACCTAGGTGCCACCTCAACAGTCTTATTGACTTTTTGACTGGTCAAACAGTCAAACTAATCCTTTGAATGGGTCAAACTTGGTCAAAGCATCACTTAAACTTAATCCATTCCACTTAGGACCTAACCAACAGCCCTAAGGATCTCTAGAACCTTCCTAAAGCCTTTTCTGGCCTTTGGATCCAGATCCTACAGCTCTAAATCAAACCCATGTGGACTATGGGACAAAAGAGGCTTTCCACCTCACATGTCCTTGTGTCCTTTCATCCACCAGCTTTCCAACCACTCTCAAGACACTTGGCAACATCCAGAGGTGCACTCAAGTGATCCTAGCCATCCAAGTAGCTTAGGGTTGTTTGAATAGGGCAAAATGATGGAAATAACCCTCATTCAACACCTAGCTCTCTCTCACCACCTCAAGCCTCTCCAACCGATATCTTTGCTCATTCAACTCCAAAACCATCCTATCTTCACCTCCAAAACCAAATCCAGCCGGTGAAAGCTCGCCGGCGGCCAGATTCCGGCGAGCTTAAGTAGAACTCTGTCCAAGCCGATTTTCTGTTGATTTAGGATCTTTCGAGCCAAGGTTTCTTCTACAAAAAGGAGCATGGATAGCCTACAAATTCAACATGCCATTAAACGGGTAAAACCGTCCATTATCAAGGTAAAAAACTCAAACCCTAGGTCTAAGTACACTAGCTTAAATAGGTATCTCTATACTGATTTCTAGGTTATAAAAACAAATCCCCAATATTTCTATTCATATATTTAATCTATATTTAAAATTTTATTAATTTTGATTGATTTGATCGAATGAACGAGCTCAAAAATGGGTTCTAGGGCATTTTCGTGGCCTGGCTCAGGCACCTGATTTCTGGACCGTTGATCTCTTGATTTACGGTCCTGATCTAGCTATTCAGGTGCCTGTTCCGACCGTGTATTTGATTCGGCAATCAGACTTCTGTCCGGCTTCATCTGAACCATGCATGTCTAATTGCGGGATTGATTCTCTACCATCCGATCTCTCTTAATCCAGACCATACGACGGGATCTAATCGCCACCGTCGGATCAAGCCTTCGAATATCGGACGGCTGCGACTGGTTGCCGCACTGGATAAGTGAGCGGGGCCCACTTGATCGCCGCCGCGTTTTGACTGGATGAACCAGAGAATGCCATCTGTCCCATTGACAGCCGCCGATTTAATTAAAAGGTTTTAAATTAAATTTAAGACAATTTAATTAACAGAAATCTTTAAAAAATCATAGTAAATAAAATACAAATCCAAAAAATCCATATAATATATCAAACTGCTCAGATTTTCAAGGCCTTTGATTTAAAAATAAAATAGCTTTAAAATTTCATATATATTCTAAGTAATTTCAAATAATAGTTTTTAATTACTATTTAATTAAAAATAATTAAAAAAAAAAAACATTATTATTATTTTAATCTTGAATAACATTAATTTGAATTATTTAATTATCTTTAATATTTTATTATTATTTAATTAAAATGTTGTATTAAATATTTTGAAAATTAAAAATTTATTTTGAAATGATTTTGAAAAATCAGTGGATCTTCAATCCTTAAAAACATTTTAGTTTGATAATATTTTGAATTACTTTATTTTAAAACTTATATATTTATAATATAGGTTTATTTATACATATATTTTAAAACTATTTTAAAACCTATATATATTTAAATCTTGAACCTTTGAGAGATCCACCTTGAAACTTTAAACATGGATTGAGCATATGTGAATGGAATTAATGGGGATGATTAGTGAATGACCATTTCTTGGCTCATTCATTAATCTTGAGTTAATTATGTGTATTTTATTTAGTCTTTGTATGCTTAAGGTACACACACCACTTAGCCTAGGCTCTCCTAGATTTAAGGACTTTATTGTATCTTTGTGTGTGCTTATTTCATGCTTGTCCAAGGGTTAGAAACTTTGATTTGAACATAATTAAATTAGTGACATCATTAAGGACAATAATTAAGGACTCATGTTTAGAAAACTTGGAGAAATTCTAGACATTTGGATGTACATCCTCTTGACTTGAAACTTTAGACATTTGAACCTAGTGACATGCATAGCCATTAGAGAAAATTTCACTGGTTTTGTTAATCATTAAGGCCCTTAAATCAAATTTCCTAATCTTAAACCCTTAATTAAGCCTTAAACCCTTCCAAAATTGTAATAAATCCCTCTTAAATCCAAAAAATATGTATAACCCCTCTAACTGACCAAAATTCAATCCTTAACTCATGAAAATTGAAATCCCCTTGATTTGACAGCAAATTGAACCTTAATTTAATTTTAAGAGAAATTGAATATTTAATTGAAATAATTAATAAATAATTATTAAAAATTCTTAAAATTTCCCAAACACTTGGGAATCTTTCCTTAGGTCATTTCTGACCTTTGGAGCTGATTTCAAGGAGTTGGGATCTCATTTGGAGCAAAATCACAAAAAGGCCCTCTAATTAAGGATTTTCAATAATTCATTAAATATCTCAAATTTCAAACCTTCATAATTAATTCAAGAAAAATCCAAATTGACCAAACTCACTTGAATTCAACTCATAATAATGTCTAATATTTATTAAAAATACTAAAATTATGGAAATCCGTTAAAATCAAAAAGTCAACTTTTTGGTCAACCATAGGTCAAAACTAGTTCAAAACTTCAACCCTTCGTAATAAAATGTAGAAAAATCTGATTTAAACATACTTACTGTCTAGCTGATCGTATTAAGGCCTAATATTTTAATAAAATTCTAACATTCCAAAAAACACTCTTAATCAAAATGTCAATTTCAACCCCTTAATTAAATGATTAAAATATTCCAAAAATTCATAAAACTCAAAAATTGCTCTAAACTCCAGAAATGTTTGGTTTAATATTTAAAACACTCAACAAACCTTTTAAAACACAACAATCATCCTAATGACGAAGTTTATTGGCTGGACTACTCCGGGCTGTGGGGCTATGTGTCCTAAGGAGGCTGGTTCCTCGAGCCTGGTGGCACAACGCCACGAATGGATTCTAAGGGGTGTTAAACCTTAAAATAGATTAATCATTAATTATTTAACCTTTTAAAATCTTTAACTTAATTACATTAATTTGGTTTATTGGCTGGACTACTCCGGGCTACGGGGCTAAGTGTTCTAAGGAGGCTGGTTCCTCGATGCTGGTTGCACAACGCCACGAATCAATTAATGGCAAACTTAAATTAATCAACTTTAAAAATCAGCAATCAAACCTTAAGCAATTTTGATCAGTTATCCCATTTAGGACATATCAAAACCGCATGACCTACCCGACACACTTTAGATTGTTTGCTAGGATCACCGACTCTAGTTTTAGGATAGGCCGGTGTTTTACTTTCTGCAGTTGTGTGCCATATTTTTCAAGCTTTTACTGCATGCTGTTTGCTAGTGTAGGATTGATGTGTTTATTTACTTATTTTCTGCACTTTGTGATTGATTGTGCGTTAGATTTACCCCTAGGTTAGGGACGAATTATACTTGTGCAATATTATGCAGGTGGCCATGCTCATACAAGGAGCTGAAATTAAAGGGGGCAATTAATAAAAAAAATCAAAATATATACTCTTTGCACAGGTACCCGCTGCACTTAAGACTCCCTTTAAATAAAAGAGCATGGCCAAGTGTGGCTAAAAAAAATGCATTTCAATTTTCATATTACAACTGCTTGGGATTATATATACAAATGCTGATTATTAGGATAACCTTGAAAGATTGAGTCTAGATTTTTCTATTTAAATTAATGTAAGTTTGATTGAATAAGGTTGTAATTCTTTGAAATGACTTGAGATTTGGATGCTTAATCCAATTTGAATTTCAAAGAGGAGAAGACATCCCTAAAGGGGAGAGTCTTCTTCTATTTGGAAATCAAATTAGGATACTTTTCAAATATCCAAAGAGGAAAGATAACACCCCGTTCAAGGGGGAGTTTCTTTCCATTCGAATATCCTGAACTGACAAATCAAGATGTTCGTGAGAAGATGAAGAAATGGACAATGAGAAGAATCCCAAATCTCAAAGTCATTTGATTTAGGATTAGAAATCCGGGTTGTACTCAGTGGTGCCCGGCCACTTTACTTTCTTGCAATTCTGTGATGTAATAATAAGGGCACTTGCCTACGGACATTCAATTTGATATATTTAATTTGATTGATTTATTTAATTGATTGCGCATTATAACTCCTGATTTTCTAGTCTTTTTACTTGCATGTCGCATTTGGTTTGACCTGGAATTAGGATTTAGGCTCTTAGGGGTTTGTCAAAAAATTCTTCTACTTTAATTAAATAAAAATTTTTAAGATAAGATAGAAACTCTAAACGGTCCTAAGAAGTAAGCTCGGACTCGCCGAGGGCTTTTCATGCATTCATATTGTATTTTCTCAACCTTGTTAGGCATCTCCCCGCCTGCGGATTCTGGCAGACCACCTAGCCTATGAGGGAGCCGATCTGTCAAGGGGATGTTATGCAATCTCTAAGAAAAAACCTATTTTTTAAGCCAAAATTTTTAAACTGCTACATACTGATTTTGTATTCAATCGAGTCAATTAGCATGCATCGCATTAGTAACAAATTAAAAAGAGTCTAATATTTAATAGCATTTATTTAGACATCAAATACCCAACATAAGTCTAAGGGGTTAATTAAGGATCTGCTCTAGATATCGACCCCATTCCTCTAAAATTTTCTAATTAATTTTCCTACCACTCTACAAAAAGATCTGACTCATATTTTAAAATCGTTTAGGTGGTTTAGTTGGCTCCCATATCCAGGCCGGGGAAAGACCAGATCTTCATTGTATTAGTTAGGTTCGGGGCACTTTTAAATGCCCAATTTAGACTTAGGTTCCGAGGCGAGCTCGGGCTATAAGACCTCAACTTTCGTGAATTAAATCCTGACTTTCTAATAAAATTTATTACTCAAATTAAATATCTCTTTCAATCAAACTCGAGCCCAACACTTAGGATAGGCTGGAGTGTTTTCTGAATTATTTCATAATCTCAAATGCTCTTTACTCCTCTTCCTTTGGATCTGAAAATAACTGCTCAAACTTAAACCAATACCATTTCAAATTCCTACCCTTCTCTTCCTTTGATGTCAAACTTTGAAAATCCAAAAATAAAATTTATATCGCTATTTTAATCGAGAGTTTTCGTAGGGAAATTCCAATTTCTTTACGATGTAATTAACTACGAGGGCTTGCGCTCGTAGGAGATTTAGTAACCCAGAACTTATTTTCAAAATCAATTTTTCAAAGCCTCAATTAATTATCTTTGAGAAATCTCAATTAAACAATCATTATCGTTATATCCAAATGGTTGATAATAAGTGATACTTTCTCTCCTTGGAGAGATATGTCATTCTATTATCCTGATTTTGATTATAAAATTAATGATCCTTTTATCCAAATTAGCATAGTCAAACAATTGATTAAATTCCATTTTGATCCTCCGGGGTCAAATGTGATTCTCCCTTTGAGTTTGACTACGATAATCCGGATAAATTTGACATTCTAAAATTTGAACCCATTAGGGAACGATATGATCATCTCCCGAGGTGATATACTGTTCATAATGACGTGTTTAATTTTAAAATTCAAAATTAAAAATATTCCCAAAGAAAATAAATACATATATGTGACCTTTTGTTGAATGAAAATTTAACACTTTGAGTCCCAAAAATAAGGGGAGATGTTGCCGAATTTTTGAATTTTCAAATATATCTTTAAAAATCATTTCGAGTCGATCGTCATTGTTATATGTTCTTCTACGACGATCATCGTAGTTAGCATATACAACGAACCCTCAAAACTTTTCGATAAAGGGTTTGCCTTTAACATTTCACCCTTTAATTACTCTTAAAGGTTGAAAGAGTTAAGCTTCCTTACTAATCTTCTATAAATAGTTTGCGAACCTTTTGTTGAACGAAAATTCAACACATTGAGTTCCAAAAATAAGGGGAAATCCTGTTGAATTGTCAAACTTTCAAATTCCCTCTAGAATCAATCAATTCCAATCGTCGTTGCCATGTGTATTTTATAATATTCTGTTGTAATTGAACACATGCAATGAAAACCCAACTCTTAAGTCAATTCTGGATTTTGGCATTTCATGCTAAGCTAGTCCGTGCAGTGAAAGATTCAAGTCCAGGCCTCCCGATTTTCTCTTAATTTTAGTTAACCATTATGTTGAAAATAAAACTTAACATTTTGAGTTTCAAAAATGAAGACAAATCATTCAAACCAATTCCACCCGTTGTTGCCATATGTCTTCTATAAGATGTTGTTGTAGTTGAACGCATGTAACACATTCAAAACTTTCCAGTCAATTCAAGGCTTTGACATTTCACCCCTAAACCACTTGTTGGGATGAAAGAGTTAAGCCTAAATCTTAAGATCTTCAGAATAATATTGTAAACCTATATATTTGAACATAATTTAATATGTTGAGTTTCAAAATCTGATAAAGATCCATTCAGTTCCAACCTCAAATTCAACTCTAATTTTGATGTTAAAGTTAAGAATGGGCTTTGACATTTCATCCTAAGTCAATTTATGAAGTGAAAGAGTTAAGCCCGATTTTTGGATTTTTCATATCAATTTTGTGAACCTGCATGATTGAGTGAAACTCAGTATGTTGAGTTACAAAATTTGAAGGAGATCCACACTACTTTAACCTCAAATTCAAATTCAACCTTAAGCCTAAATTCAATCTCAAATTTGAGTTCAAATTTAAGTCTGAATTTGACATTTTGCCCCAAGTCAATTGGTGTAATGAAAGAGTCAAATTCAAGTCTTGATTTTCACTCGTCAATTTTATGAACCATCGTGTTTAGTGTAAATTGAACACGATTGAGTTATAAAATTTTGAATAAAATCAATCAAACTTAAAATTTAAATTTAATTTCAAATCACTAATTCAAATCACCTTCTTTTAATTCCAAGAAATCAAACACTCAAATGGCTGGGAAACTCGTCTTCTCACTGAATAGAGATGTGCCTGTAGAAGAAATTCTTAATGGCAATTCAATTCAGTATGAAATGGAATTTCATGACCTCAAGATTTCAGTTAATGGAGAAAGAATCTTAGATCTGTCCGCTTGTACTCAAGGAAGTTTCCCCTTAGTAGAAGTTACTTTAGGGTCAGGAGCTGACTCCCCCATCTCTAAGATGGAGGTCGTTGTCGCCCCTGTACCCACTGTATTCTCTACTCAGGAGGATCAAAATCAAAAATCAATAATGACAAATGAGCTACCATCTCAGTCTGAGATCGAGTCAAGTTCTAGCACCCCTGTCGTCAGTAGGAACAAGATGAAGAATTATCTTCGAAGAGCAAGAAAAAGGAATCTTAAGGTTAGAAAGATTGCTGAATCTGAAGCCTTAGAGAGGACAGACTTCAAGGCCAATCAAGAACTCGTCGCTCCTCCTACGTACCCTCTCATGCACAAAGGAAGGAGGTTGTAGAGACAAGAGCACGATCTTCAATCCACCTACTTGAATACTACACAGAAAGACTCAAGAAAGAAAGAATTGAGCAATAACCAGTAATAGGCCATAGGCCTCCAATTGAGGGTTATGATCTGTCCACTCTACTAGAAGATGTTAAGGCATGTTACTACACGTGTCCCACTACATCATCTATAGAGGAGGAGGAGTATAAACCTCTCGGGGGGCCACTCTCTTAACTACTAGTTTAGTAGGAATTTGAGAGGGGAAAAAATCTAAGATTGTATCAGATAGTGATATCGTCAAAATTTAAATTTCAGCGGGGTCCTATCGCTATAAATCTTTTGATTGTAATAATGTCGTGTTATCTAGGGATAGTGTAGACCCTATAACAGTCTCTCCCTTCAAAGAGATTGTAGAAATTCAATTCCAAGTTGACAAGGGTCTTGCCACTTAGACTTGTAGCATTTTTAAGGAAAGTTTATCAATTTATCAAGTGTACAAGATCCAGATTTTCAAGATAGGTGATTCCTTTTTTTAATGAAAATTGACCTCTATCTTAAGTCTTAAGCAGAAGAGTGTGGTAGTTGACTCTATCAAATGTTTGAATGTCCCTCCCTCCCACCGCTCTCGTGGGTTGAATTAACTTTTAAATTAAAGTCTACCTCAAACTTAAGTTGAATTCAGAAATGAAAATTTTATCAATATTCTAGCAATTTTCTATCTTAATAAGTAATTTTCGCATGTCTAAAATTTGTTCAATGATTTTCAAAAGTCAAGTTGATACTTGTTCAAAAAATTGGATGTGCTTTGAGGATTATTTTTCCTTGTATAAGACAATAAATTTTCTTCTCTAATACTTGAGATATAATCTCACCATTCAAAATAAAAAAAAAATCAATCAATTTAAGGTATTTGAAGAAAGTGGAGCCTCTTCTCGAATTCAATTGAAATCAAAAGATGCGCGAATGCTCCAAAAATCAAGAAGTGCACGAAGTGCATAAAAAGTCAAAAGATACGCAAATTGCGTCACTAAATAAAGAGAAGAAGTGTAAGATGGCTTCCTTCCTTTAAATCCATAAATCTCACAAAATTGATCACCTTAAAATACTTGACTTTGAAAATCTTGAATCTAGATTCTCCACCATGCATAAATTGTCTATCAGATTGAAGAAAATCATGCAAGAAAATTGAAAAGATCAAATTTCTCTCTTCAACTTAAACTTTTTAAAGTTGATTTTAATTCAAAATTTATTTAAAGGAGACCCCAATTCAGTTTCTACGAAACTTGGTCTGGGTCAATAAAACCTAAATCTTAAACATTTTCAAGGTTAGTTGGAGTCAACTCTACTTCTCACTGCACTTCTAAATTTGTTCCCACATGTCATTCTGATAGGGTCCAAATGGTTAGAGGAAATTTCCAATAAAATGAACTAATCTTCTACTCCTGATAAGAAATCAAATCCTGTCCTTAAAAAATGTGTAAGTCCTTACGTGTAGGCATCTTTTTGTTCAAAGCCTTTGCAACAAAATTACACTCTATGTTGGGTCCAAGATCAACCCTACTAGAGGAGTATTTTGTAATGTTGGGAATTGACATTAAAAATTGAACCACGACTGAGCATAGTGCCCGACTCCAATTTGAAGAGCTTGAGGCCTTATAGAGCTTTGTCTTCAAGGCTAAATAAAACTCAAAATCACACAAAGCCTGACTAGTTAAAGTTCGTGATAAGATAGAGCAACTTAGAACCTTCCAAGTAGGTGACTTGGTATTGGTTCTTCAGATGCATATCTTAGCCTACCGAGAGATTGGTGGAGGAGTTTTAACTAGTACAAGGCTTTCCTCTTGTCGTAGAGACGATCTTTGAGAAAATTTCAAATATTAACTGATCAATCCTGAAGGATGCCACCTGATATTTTCAAACATCAGGGCGACTCTTTAGGAAGTATCATACCAGATGAGTGTCAAATTCAAAGTCAATAAAAAAAAATCTTCGGATTTCCTGGATTAAAGAGGTTTCTCAATTCAAAATCAAATATCAAGAAACTTTCAAAATTCACTTTTAAAAATCAAATTCAAATTTCAAAATCAAATCATAACTCAGATTCAAAATCCTTTAAATCAAAATTGTCAAATCAAGTTTCAAATTCAAACATTTTCAAAATATAACTTCAAATTCAAACACATTTAGAATCAAATCACTTTAAATTCAAAATTATTCAAATCTAAATTTCCAAATTTCAAATCCGATCCTCTGTGTGAAGCAAGTTTCCTTTCACATACAATCATTCCATACCTGATCCTCTATATGGAGCAAGTTTCCTTCATATATGATTATTTCAAACTCGATCCTCTATGTGGAGCAAGGTTCCTCCACATATGATCATCTAGACCCGGTTCTTTGTGTAGAGCAAGTTTCCTCTCCATAAGACCATCCTTTAGTGATGGAGTACGCCCTCTGTGGCACCATCCTAAAATTAAAATCTAGATCCGATCTTTTGTGGGAAGCAATGCTTCCTTCCCACGAGATCTTTCTAGCTTTCTTTTCTTTAAGGTTAGGTGTGAGTCCCCGTGCTTCCTTTCCTTAGAATTAGATCTGCTAGTTGTGGAGCAAGCCCCTCGTGGCACCATCCTAGCGTACAAAATCAAATTTCGGGTTAGATAGCTTTTGCCAAATCCTTAGAGATTTGGGCAGACTATCTCCTTGGCTACTTCCCCTAGTTAGATGTGAGTCCCTGTGCTTTCTAGCTAAGTTAGTCATTGAATTCCCAGTACAAATCCGATCCGTTAGAAGTAGGTGTGAGTCCCTGTGCTGCCTATCTCCTAGGATCTCGACTGATTAAAAGTGGAATTAAGCCTGTTGGGCCGCACATAGTTCAGTCACTCTTTCTTTTCTTTAAGGTTAGGTATGAGACCCAGAGCTTCCTTTCCTTAGGATTAGATTCACTAGTGATGGAGCAAGCCCCTCGTGGCACCATCCTAGTTTAAGTATAAATCCTATCCTTTAGGAGTAAGTGTGAGTCCCCGTGCTTCCTATCTCCTAGGATCTTGACTAACTAATAGTGGATTTAAGCCTGTCAGGCCCCACTATAGTTCAGTCACCTTCTTTTCCTTAAGGTTAGGTTTTCTCCTTCCCTTAGGATTAGATCCACTAGTGGTAGAGTACGCCCCTCGTGGCACTACCCTAGTACCAAATCAAATCCCAATCCTCTAGGGTTAGGTCTTTCCTTCCCTAAGAATCAAACCCAAATTCAATCTTTTAAGGTAAGACATCCTTTACTTTAGAATCAGAACACCAATCTGATCCCCTATAGTTAGGAACTCTTCCTACCTATACGATCACCCAAACTTTCTTTTCCTCTAGGGATAGACTTTCCTTCCCTTAGGACTAAATCCTCTAGTGGTAGAGTACGCCCTCCGTGGCACTACCCCAGTACAAATCCAAATCTTGATCCCAGGGATTAAATTTTCATTCCCTTAGGATCAAAATTCCAGACTTGACCTTTAAGTTCGGTTAACACCAATATGTGCAATAGAATTTCATTCTATTACACTTATTGGGGGTCCATTTGTTGACCTCATTTTTGTATGAGGTCACTTCGACCAATCCTTCAACCAAATCAAGTAAATCTCCAAACCAATCTAAACTCTAGGACTCTCCTAGATCCAGACCTTAGGATCTACCCAGATCTTAGAAATCTAAACCAAAATTCAATACTAAAAGGCCAAGTCTTAAAAGCCTTTTTCAGCAAATTTTTAAACACTTAAAAACTCAATCAATTGACCTCCGATTCAGAGTCTGTCAGTTGCATACTGATGGGACATGTCTCTGGAAGAAACCCTCCAAATTTGAGCCCATTCTGAAGTCTCTAACCTCGGAATCTAAATTAAAATCCAAAGGCTATAAAACTTTCAAATATTTACAGCACATGCCACTGGACTTGTCACATAGAAGTTTCTGACCTTAGAGCCTTCACCAAAGCCTCTAGTCACTTCCAGACCATTAATCCTAACATGGTGATCAATAAACTGTATTTTTCTGGACCCACTTTGACCCCCAGTTGACTAGGGGTCAAAATGACCATAATACCCCTATGGGGCTCAAATAGGGATTTCAAATCAAAAGACCTCCAAATTGAATGCAACCACCTCCAGCAAGTTTCAAATATCAAACCAAACACGTTGGACCCATTCCTAGACTTTAGGTCAACATGGTTGACTGAGTCAACCTAGTTGACCTAAGGGCCCATTAAGGGCCCAAATGTGTGTTTTGGCCTAATCAATCTCCTTGAACCATCAAAACGCATTCAACAAACTCAAAACCACATTTCAAACTTGTTGAGCCCAAAATTGGACCATTGACCCAGTCAAACGTTGACCTGGTCAACTTAACCCAAGTCTAATCAAATGAGACCCATTTGAATCAAATCATCCAATCTAACCAAGGCAACACATTTAAGCAATCTAAATCCTTAAATCATTTCCATTAAATGGTTCAAAACATACTCAATTTGTTTAAAGTCATATCATAGTCAATTGACTGAATCATACACTTGAAAATCTTGGTCAAATTTGCATGATTAGGCTTTAATCACTCAAGCCCATAGTAGGTTGCCTTAGGATCTTTATAACCAGCCATGGACCACCTAGGTGCCACCTAAACAGTCTTATTGACTTTTTGACTGGTCAAACAGTCAAACTAATCCTTTGAATGGGTCAAACTTGGTCAAAACATCACTTAAACTTAATCCATTCCACCTATGACCTAACCAACAGCCCTAAGGACCTCTAGAACCTTCCTAGAGCCTTTTCTGGCCTTTGGATCCAGATCCTACAGCTATAAATCAAACCCATGTGGACTATGGGATAAAAGAGGCTTTCCACCTCACATGTCTTTGTGTCCTTTGATCCACCAGCTTTCCAACCACTCTCAAGACACTTGGCAACATCCAGAGGTGCACCCAAGTGATCCTAGCCGTCCAAGTATCTTAGGGTTGTTTGAATAGGGCAAAATGATGGAAATAACCCTCATTCAACACCTAGCTCTCTCTCACCACCTCAAGCCTCTCCAACCGATATCTCTGCTCATTCAACTCCAAAACTATCCTATCTTCACCTCCAAAACCAAATCCAGCCGGTGAAAGCTCGTCGGAGGCCAGATTCCGGCGAGCTTAAGCAGAACTCCGTCCAAACCAATTTTCTGTTGACTTAGGAGCTTTCGAGCCAAGGTTTCTTCTACAAAAGGGAGCGTGGACAGCCTACAAATGCAACATGCCATTAAACGGGTAAAACCGTCCATTATCAAGGTAAAAAAAACTCAAACCCTAGGTCTAAGTACACTAGCTTAAATAGGTATCTCTATACTGATTTCTAGGTTATAAAAATAAATCCCCAATATTTCTGTTCTTATATTTAATCTATATATAAAATTATATTAATTTTGATTGATTGGATCGAACGAACGAGCTCAAAAACTGGTTCTAGAGCGTTTTCGTGGCCTGGATCAGGCACCTGATTTCTGGACCGTTGATCTCTCGATTTACGATCCTGATCTAGCTGTTCAGGTGCCTGTTTCGACCGTGTATTTGATTCGGTGATCAGACTTCCGTCCGGCTTCATCTGAACCGTGCATGTCTGATTGCGGGATTGATTCTCTACCATCTGATCTCTCTTAATCCAGACCATACGACGGGATCTAATAGCCACCGTCGGATTAAACCTTCGAAGATCGGACGGCTGCAATGGGTTGCCGCGCTGGATAAGTGAACGGGGCCCATTTGACCGCCGCCACGTTCTGCTGGACGAACAAGAAGTTGCCACGTGGCCATCCCGCCGCCAGACCCTTTAAATGATTTAAAAAATAATTTTAAATCTAATTTTCTATCAAAAAATTGTATAAAATTAAACAAAAATTTGAAAAAAAATAAAATTTTATATCAAAATATCCAGAAAACTAAATCCATTAATTTAAATATAAAATTATTTTAAAATATTAAATATATTTTATATAAACTTAAAACACTTATTTCTAATTATTTAATTAATATTTGATAAAGTATTTTTCTAATTTTAAAAGTTTATATTTTGAAATATGTTAAATAATTAAAATTTATTTTAAAATAATAAAATTTGAAATTAATTTTAATTTAAGTTATATTTTGAATATTTTAATCCTTTCATATACATTTATTAATTATTTAAATATTAATTGATACTTAATTGAAAATAGACTTACATGATCTTCAGAAATTCAAAAAAAAATTATTTATTTTGTATTAAATATTTTAAAAATTAAAAATTTATTTTCAAATAACTTTGGAAAATCAGTGGATCTCTCAATCCTTAAAAACATTTTAGTTTGATAATATTTTGAATTACTTTAGTTTAAAACTTATATATATATATATATAGGTTTATTTATACATATATTTTAAAACTATTTTAAAACCTATATATATTTACATCTTGAACCTTTGAGAGATCCACCTTGAAACTTTAAACATGGATTGAGCATATGGGAATGGAATTAATGGGGATGATTAGTGAATGACCATTTCTTGGCTCATTCATTAATCTTGAGTTAATTATGTGTATTTTATTTAGTCTTTGTATGCTTAAGGTACACACACCACTTAGCCTAGGCTCTCCTAGATTTAAGGACTTGATTGTTTCTTTGTGTGTGCTTATTTCATGCTTGTCCAAGGGTTAGAAACTTTGATTTTAACCTAATTAAATTAGTGACATCATTAAGGACAATAATTAAGGACTCATGTTTAGAAAACTTGGAGAAATTCTAGACATTTGGATGTACATCCTCTTGACATGAAACTTTGGACATTTGAACCTAGTGAAATGCATAACCATTAGAGAAAATTTCACTGGTTTTGGAAATCATTAAGGCCCTGAAATCAAATTTCCTAATCTTAAACCCATAATTAAGCCTTAAACACTTCCAAAATTTTAATAAATCCCTCTTAAATCCAAAAAATATGTAAAACCCCTCAAATTTACTAGAATTCAATCCTTAACCCATGAAAATTGAAAACCCTTTGATTTGATAGCAAATTGAACCTTATTTTAATTTTAAGAGAAATTAAATATTTAATTGAAATAATTAATTAATAATTATTAAAAATTCCAAAAATTTCCCAAACACTTGGGAATCTTTCTTTAGGTCATTTCTGACCTTTGAAGCTGATTTCAAGGAGTTGAGATCTCATTTGGAGCAAAATCACAAAAAGGCCTCTAATTAAGGATTTTCAATAATTCATTAAATATCTCAAATTTCAAACCTTCATAATTAATTCAAGAAAATCAAATTAACCAAACTCACTTGCATTCAACTCATAATAATGTCTAATATTTATTAAAAATACTAAAATTCCAGAAATCTGTTAAAATCAAAAAGTCAACTTTTTGGTCAACCATAGGTCAAAACTAGTTCAAAACTTCAAACCTTCGTAATAAAATGTAGAAAAATCCAATTTCAACGTACTTACTGTCTAACTGATCGTATTAAGGCCTAATTTTTTAATAAAATTCTAACATTCCATAAAACACTCTTAATCAAAAATTCAATTTCAACCCTTAATTAAGTGATTAAAATATTCCAAAAATTCATAAAACTCAAAAATCGCTCTAAACTCCAGAAATGTTTGGTTTAATATTTAAAACACTCAACAAACCTTTTAAAACACAACAATCATCCTAAAGACAAAGTTTATTGGCTGGACTACTCCGGGCTGCGGAGCTAAGTGTCCTAAGGAGGCTGGTTCCTCGAGCCTTGTGGCACAACACCACGAATGGATTCTAAGGGGTGTTAAACCTTAAAATAGATTAATCATTAATTATTTAACCTTTTAAAATCTTTAATTCAATTACATTAATTTAGTTTATCAGCTGGACTACTCCGGGCTGCGGGGCTAAGTGTCTTAAGGAGGCTGGTTCCTCGAGCCTGGTGGCACAATGCCATGAATCAATTAATGGCAAACTTAAATTAATCAACTTTAAAAATCAGCAATCAAACCTTAAGAAATTTTGATCAGTTATCCCATTTAGGACATATCAAAACTGCATGACCTACCCCACACACTTTAGATGGTTTGCTAGGATCACCGACTCTAGTTTTAGGATAGGCCGGTGTTTTACTTTCTGCAGCTGTGTGTCATATTTTTCAAGCTTTTATTGCATGTTGTTTGCTAGTGTAGGATTGATGTGTTTATTTACTTATTTCCCGCACTTTGTGATTGATTGTGCGTTAGATTTACACCTAGGTTAGGGACGAATTATACTTGTGCAATCTTATGCAGGTGGCCATGCTCATACAAGGAGCTGAAATTAAAGGGGGAAATTAATTAAAAAAAATCAAAATATATACTCTTTGCACAGGTACCCACTGTGCTTAAGACCCCCTTTAAATAAAAGAGCATGGCCAAGTGTGGCTAAAAAAAATGCATTTCAATTTTCATATTACAATTGCTTGGGATTGTATATACAACTGCTGATAATTAGGATAACCTTGCAGGATCGAGTCTAGATTTTTCTATTTAAATTAATGTAAGTTTGATTGAATAAGGTTGAAATTATTTGAAATAACTTGAGATTTGGATGCTTAATCCAATTTGAATTCCAAAGAGGAGAAGACATCCCTAAAGGGGAGAGTCTTCTTCCATTTGGAAATCAAATTAGGATACTTTTCAAATATCCAAAGAGGAAAGATAACACCCCGTTCAAGGGGGAGTTTCTTTCCATTCGGATATCCTGAACTGACGAATCAAGATGTTCGTGAGAAGATGAAGAAATGGACAACGAGAAGAATCCCAAATCTCAAAGTCATTTGATTTAGGATTAGAAATCCGGGTTGTAGTTAGTGGTGCCCGGCAACTTTAGTTTCTTGCAATTCTGTGATGTAATAATAAGGGCACTTGACTACGGACATTCAATTTGATATATTTAATTTCATTGAATTATTTAATTGATAGCACATTAGAACTCCTATTTTTCTAAGTCTTTTTACTTGCATGCCGCATTTGGTTTGACCTGGAATTTGGATTTAGGCTCTTAGGGGTTTGTCAAAAAATTCTTCTACTTTAATTAAATAAAATTTTTTAAGATAGGATAGAAACTTTAAATGGTCCTAAGAAGTAATCTCGGACTCGCCGAGGGCTTTTCATGCATTCATATTGTACTTTCTCAACCATATTAGGCATCTCCCCGCCTGCGGGATCTGGAAGACCACCTGGCCTATGAGGGTGCCGATCTGTCAAGGGGATGTTATGCAATCTCTAGGGAAAAACCTATTTTCTAAGCCAAAATTTTTAAACTGCTACATACTGATTTTGCATTCAATAGAGTCAATTAGCATCCATCGCATTAGTAACAAATTAAAAAGAGTCTAATATTTAATTGCATTTATTTAGACATCAAATACCCAACATAAGTCTAAGGGGTTAAATAAGGATCTGCTCTAGATGTCGACCCCACTCCTCTAAAATTTTCTAATTAATATCCCTACCACTCTACAAAAAGAGCTGACTCATATTTTAAAATTGTTTAGGTGGTTTAGCTGGCTCCCCAATCCAGGCCGGGGTAAGACCAGACTGCACTGTATTAGCTAGGTTCGGGGCACTTTTTAATGCCCAATTTAGACTTAGGTTCCGAGGCGAGCTCGGGCTATAAGACCTCAACTTCCGGGAATTAAATCCCGACTTTCTAATAAAATTGATTTCTCAAATTAAATATCTCTTTCAATCAAACTCGAGCCCAACACTTAGGATAGGCTGGAGTGTTTTCTGAATTATTTCAAAATCTCAAATGCTCTTTACTCCTCTTCCTTTGGCTCTAAAAATAACTGCTCAAACCTGAACCAATACCATTTGAAATTCCTACCCTTCTCTTCCTTTGATGTCAAACTTTAAAAATCCAAAAATAAAATTTATATCGCTATTTTAATCGAGAGTTTTCGTAGGGAAATTCCAATTTCTTTACGATGTAATTAACTACGAGGGTTTGCGCTCGTAGGAGATTTAGTAACCCAGAACTTATTTTTAAAATCAATTTTTCAAAACCTCAATCAATTATCTTTGGGAAATCTCAATTAAACGATCATTATCGTTATATCCAAATGATTGATAATAAGTGATACTTTCTCTCCTTGGAGAGATATGTCATTTTATTATCCTAATTTTGATTATAAAATTAATGATCCTTTTATCCAAATTAGCATAGTCAAACAATTGATTAAATTCCATTTTGATCCTCCGGGGTCAAATGTGATTCTCCCTTTGAGTTTGACTACGATAATCCGGATAAATTTAAAATTCTTAAATTTGAACCCATTAGGGAACGATATGATCATCTCCTGAGGTGTTATACTGTTCATAATGACGTGTTCAATTTTAAAATTCAAAATTAAAAATATTCCCAAAGAAAATAAATACATTTTCAAAATTATATATATATAATGATTATTTTTTTAATCAAACACTAGTAAAAGAATTTCTTAAATGGTTTGAGTTATAATGCCTCTTCCTAGGTTTTAGCTTTTGATCAAGTGTTGGTGTCATCGTAGTTTTCTTAAATGTATCCAATTCATTTTGAATCCTCAATTTAGTAAATTTTAGGGCATCATTATCAATCCTTAAATTTTTCTCCATCTCTTTAGACTTCTTAAAATCAGATTCAAGTGAGGTGTGTGTGACTTTTAGTGACTCATACTTTTTAATTAATTCACAATGCTTTTTGTTTAACTCGTCAAATTCATCAAGTACAGCCATATGATTTGAAATAATTGTTGAGTGATCTTTAATCATAATTGCATGCTCATTTTGTAACTCCAAAAATTTCAATTTTATGCTTGCATGTGTTTTCTTGAGTTTCCTATATGATGCAATAATTTTTTTAGAAATTTCAAGAAGTTTATCGTAGGAAAGTTCACATACCTCTTCTTGATCGAGAAGATCGTCTGCCATCAAGCACAGTTTTGTTGTCTCATCTTCTGGTTCCATCTCTGATGAATCTGATGCAGAATCCGCCCAAAACCCCTTTTGGAGTCTTTTCTTATCCTTCCTGAACTTGGGTTTCTTCTCACCCTTTCCTTTGCTTGAGTGATCTTGAAGTGTAGGTCAGTCAGCTTTCACATGTCCAGGCTTCCTGCATTCATAATAAATAACATCAGAAGATCCTTTAGAATATTTGTTTTCCTTACCTTTTCTCCAATGATGCTTTTACTTTTTCCTTAGAAAGTTTTTGAATTGCCTTAAGATGAAGGAAACTTTATCGCTCTCAGATCCGAAAGAATTGGAGTCAGATTTGGGTGCTTACAGTGCCACCGTTTTCTCTTTTTTTTCTCACATGCATCAAGATTTCTTTGAATCACCACTTGCTCATAGGAAATGAGTGAGCCAAGTAAGTTGTCAATCGAATACGTGTTCAAATCCTTAGATTCAGTTATAACAGGGATTTCAGCATCAAAAGAGGAAGGCAAGCATCGTAAATCTTGTTTACTTTTTCAAAATTCGAAAGCTCTCTTCCTAAGGCATGCAGAGAAGTAACAATTTGAGTAAATCTTATGTACATTTCAGAAATTGATTCACGAGGTTTCATAAAAAAAAGTTCGTAGTCATGCAAGAAAATGTCCAAACGGGGTTGTTTAACTTCATTATTGCCTTCATAAGTGATACACAATTTATCCCAAATTTCTTTACCAGTTTTGCAAGTGGAAACACGCATGTAGTCTTCTGATTTTAAAGCACAGAAAAAATAATTAAGATATTTTGCATTCAATTGAGCCAAATCCCTATCATCTAAATTTCATTCAATTCAGTAAAGGAAGTGGAACAGTAATGTCATTAAGTTATCATGGAGGTGTATAACCATCTGTAAAAATCAGTAGATTTTAAAAACGTAGACATGCGAGTTTTCCAAAATCAAATGGGAATATATTAAACAAAATGGTCATGAATAGAATACCCTTCCTGTGTATTATGATTCCCAAAGTTAGCCATGGATCAAAATTCAAAAAAATTTCAAACTTAGTTTTTATGAATCCCACTCTGATACCACTTGAAAGTTCATTAGGGATGTTAAGCCCTATAGAACTGCCCAATGCTAACCAAGAGGGGGGGGTGAATTGTATTTCAAAAAATTCTTTAGAAAAGCACAAATACAAACCAAATCACCACAAAAAAATAGTGCAAAGAAAAAAATGCGAAGCAGAAAAAATAAGAACACAAGGTTTATAGTGGTTCGGTCAACTCGACCTACGTCCACTCCCCGGAGGCGCCCTCTGAGTATTGCACTACAATCGTGACTCTACTTTAGCCCCCACAGCTAGGCAGAGAAGACCACAAACTCCTCTTTTTGCCACACCGGAAAGCAAAACCTTCCTCCTTTTGCTTCCTCCTGAAGCAGGCAGAGAACCTCGATCGCTTGCTGGAACTTACTTCTCCCAACCCTTCCAAGGATAATAGACTCTAGGGAAGAAAAAGTAGAACAATGCTTGAAGAAACCCTTGTGAATCCCCTCACAAACTCCCCCTCACAAGATCCTCTCTCTCTCTCTCCCTCTCTCTCTATCTCTTCTTTAGGTTCTCAGGTCAAGACAGCAGCCAAGGATGTTCAAAAATGTTGAACAAGAGCTCTTAAATAGAAGTGCTTCAAAGGATCTCATTAATTGCAAGTTGCCGACTTTATCAACCAGGATGATATGCAAATCATCCTGGCCAATCAGTATAAATCCCATGAGATCGGCCAGAGCATCGCCCTGAATGCAAACTGGACGATTGAAAATTAGCTTGATCGTCCAAGAAAATCTCACAATCGTCCTAGCCAATCAGTTCAAATCAGAGGAAAATCGTCCAGAGCATCGCCCTGAATTCAAGCTGTCTGATACCGATCGTCCAGCACATCGCCCTGAATTTGTGTTGGCCAATATTTATCATTTAGAAGTAACAAAGGTTTATGAATAAATTATCCTGGATAATCCTATGATCGTCTAGGACGATGTGATCATATCAATCATCCTTAATTACTTTATTGATTTGTCTGATTAATTAAGGCATAATTTTGAATATCGTTCAGGCCGATCCAAGATCGTCCTGGCCGATTGCCAAAAATACAGAATACCTTAATTGTTTATGGCATCAATTTCTTTCTATTTTGAGCATATCGTCGAGGCCGATACAAGTATTATCCAGGTCGATTGGCTAATGACTGCTGCCTTAATTAAGAACCCCTAATTAGAACTTCTATTTTGAGCCTGATCATCCAAACCGATGTAAATATCATCCTGGCTGATTTGATTAAAAATTGAAATTCTAAGTCTCTCAAGTGTGTGTGTGTGTGTGTGTAGGGTTACTTTGCATTAGTTACACCAAAGATTACAATTGACTCAAGAAGGGAAAAATAAAATTACATACTGAATCAACCCCAATCTACCCCATCTTGAGCTGGTTCCGTTTTTCCGTCCGATCTTTGATTCCTAAAAAGTCAGTAGTAAAAGACAGTCCAAGACAAGTAAGAGTGTTTGCCAATCATCAAAACATAGTTCATAGACCTGAATTTGCAACAATATCATTGGATTAATTAAGAAAGATATTAATTAGGGCTTAAGTATGATCCATGTTATATTGTACGATCAATACATAATTAGTATCTTCCTTCATGTTGGCGACTAGGTTTTGGCAAAGAACAACAGATCATACATTATGAGATTAAAGCTTATAGTATTAAGAAAAATTATATAGTACGAATTACTCAAAAAATAACTCTCTCAAAAAAATATTTCTAATCTCCCCCTATTTGTGTGGAAGTTTGCTTAGCAAAGATATCCACCCAAATACATGATATAACTCAAGAAAGAAAAAATTATAATAAATTAAAAATAATTAGCTCAGTCTTGAGCTGATCAAAATTGTAATTAAACGATGGGCATAATTTCTGAAATGTTAGTATATATAGAATAAAAGAAAAAAACCTAGAAATAATAGAAAGCAATATCAGACACAATAATATTTGTTATCATAAAAATACAAACATTGTGCTTAGATTAGATCTATAAAATTTTCACCCTCCTGGTGAAGAAAAAGAACCTTCATGGTCTTCAAGTTGATGATCTTCTTACTAGAGAAACCCAAGAAACCAAGCAAGACACTCGAATAAAATAAGGTAGAAGCTAGACATGAATAACCTTGTCAAAACCCCTCACACTCAACTTCTCTTTTCTCCTTCCTAAAGCTCACCAAGATCTCTTCTCTAATATCTTTCTCTAGAAAATCAAAGTAGCCAAAGACTTGAAACAAGTCTAATTAGAAAGCTTAAATACAAAGCATCATAAAAATTCCTAAAATTTAATTCTATCGACACTGATCATCTAGAACGATCTAAGAATATATAGTATAATTAGTTTAAATAGCGCTATTAGTACTATATGAAGAGTAAGGCACTATATGATCAATTCAAGTAATAGAGCTTATTATTCAGTATGATATAATGCATCTTCCAGTTTGATTAGTTTAAATGTTTTGGATGACTATCCCATAAGTTTGGTGGTGAATAAATATCATCACATGCAAAGATCAGATCAAACAATATGAATCATTATGCACGATTTGATTAGATTAATTAATCCCAAATTTTTCCCGTAAGTATATGATTAATTTAGGCATGATTTAATTATGCCATATAGTATAATACCTATTGTACTGTATGTTTAATGCAAATTTTGAATTTCAAAATATTTCCTAAATTATGATTGGCGGTTGAAATCTTAATTTCAAGAGATCATCATGTACGATCGAGATCGCACTTTATGATTTTCTCAAATGGATTTAATTATCATAATTATCAATTTTATTTTTTTAATAACTAATCACATAGTACGATCTGTATCATATAGTATAATTATTTTAGAATATCACACTTCTCTTTTTCTCATAATCTCACTCCCTTCAGTGTGTGTATGCACGATCACCAAGTTTAGCACCCACCAACTATATGACTTGACTCAAGAAATCTGAAAATAAAGAAAAGCAAAAATATAGACTCTTTAAGACACTTAACCCTATTTTGCCTAGTCTTGAGCTGATCAATTTGTATAGTATACAATGGACCTGAAATATTAGTATACAAGAAAACAAACATGTTAGTATCCACCGACAATAAAAAAGATAAATAATAATAATAATAATAATAATAATAATAATAATAAAATATAGCTTAAAAGATAATCCAATAATATTTATTATAATCAAAATCATAAGACTTGGGTCTAAATTTAAAATAACGGCCCCTTAAACACTTAAACATATATTTTGCATCATAATCCTCTATTTCAAATTTCATCAAATTTGGACAATAGGATTAAAAGGCATAAGCATTTGAAGCTGAAGTCCATTTTGAATTAAAAATTTTCATGAGATTTGGACTGTCCAATCACATATGGATCATAAGTGAATAGCTCAGATCGATCTTAAAAGTTCATGAGGGTTGTGAAACCCTAAAGAACTAGTCTCAAGGCTAACCAAGAAGGGGAGGGGGGGGATTGGTAATTTAAAAACTTCTTCAAAAACAAAAAAATTTCCTTTTTAAAAGCTTTTTTAACATCTATAAATTTATAGTTTTATCCCTAGATACTTAATAAAAATAAATTTCATAATAATTAGTGACTCTCTTTTAGCCTTCATAGCTGGGCATAGAATCTCTTATAAAATCTTTCCACTAACCCAATGTGGAAAAGGACCATACTCCTTTCACAGGCATAGAATCTCGACTACTTTTTACCCTCCAGGTAAAGAAGAGAACCTGGATTCATTTTCACCCTCCTGGTAATGTAGAGAATCTTGAATCACTTTCACCTTCCCTAGTACGATGGAGTAGCCACGTCATTTGACACCAAAAATTACTTTTTCTTTCTAAAACTTTCCTCAAGACAAACCTTGAATCCATTGGAACTAAAATGTAAGCTTGGCATGCATTGAACAAATTTTCCATTTGCAGCAACATTGCCTTCCACAGATTCATGTTTTCTCAAACTCCACCCTTATCACTCTATATAATTAGTTCAAAATAACCCTTTCAGCCAATACGATCAGCATTGCCCTATACGATCAGTTCAAGTATTTGACCATATCATCTAGTACGATTATGTGATCTTCTGAGATGATTAGTTCAAACAAAATGCAGTTTATCCAGGATGAAACATATGATGGCCAAAATCATCTATATTGATCATACAGTATGATCAAATTTGTATAGTACAATCAAAATATCAAATTAAGTAGACTCAATAGATTAATCCCATGATCAATTTAGGCATGATTTTCATAGATCATCTAGTATGATGCACATCATCTGGATGATTAGAACAAAATATGAAATTCAAAATCTTGTCAAAATTATGATTGGCGGCTATTTTTTATGATCATAATTAATCATCCTATATGATTTAAATCCAAGTAGGACGGTGCATGATGTTCCTAAAATGTTAATAATACAAATAAAAATTTATTACAAATATAAGTAGACAAAAGGATGTGAGCCACAATATTTGTTATCATCAAAAATATAAACACATTAGCTTGACCTGTAATAATCTCTCCTTTTTTAAGATGGCAAATAATACTTGTTAAATTTGAAAAATTAAAAATATTTCCTCATAATCTCCCCCTCGCTAAGATAATTATATTAAAAACAGGGAAAAAAAAAGATATTTTTTTCATAGAAATAAACAAAAAATTTTAAAAAAAAACTTTTAGAACTAAACAATAGATAAACTAATGAAAATATAAATTAAATATATACAAATTAAAAAAAATACTACCCATAAAACACATTCACCCCCTTTGACTTTACCTATAAAGAAACACATAAAAAATAAATTAGAACACACTTATAAAACTAAAGATCATACAGACTCTGATCAGGAGGTGGTGGTGATGTTTAAGAAGAATTAATTAATTTCAACAATTTTTTTTAAAATAAGATAGTTACCTCTTGATTTTATTCAAAAACTTAATAAGAAATAAATTGATCGCACTAAGATTCAAAAAGGTTGAAAATTTGAATTTTATCAATCCTAGCTCAGGCTCCTTACAGGTTAAAGTCCTTTTAAACAAAAATAAAATTTAGAAAAAAAAAAATAGAAAGCAAATGTGATCATTTCAAACTTCTTTTCAAAAATATATCTTAAGATATTAGCATTGTAAAGTGATCAACCATAAATCATGATTCTCAAATTCAAGTTTGGACGATATCAATTGGCATATGGATTTGTCTAAGGTTTAAAGACTTGACAAGAATGGAAGCTAACTTATTATGGGCTCATTTTATGCCTTTTTATCAATTTTTGGCAAACTTTATGCATCTGTTAATTTTTTATACACTTTGTACATTTTTTAATTTTTTACGAACATTGATCATTTTTTCATTTTGGGCTCATTTTATATCTCATTTTGTTTAGAGTAACATACATGTGGATCTATACATCGAGTTTTTTCCGCTAGAGAGAGAAGCTCTCAGTTTTTTCTAGAGAGAGAAAATCTTATTTTTTGAATTCTTGTATTCACGGGCATTGTGCGGGCGGAGGATCGTGCTGCCGGAAGGTTGTGCTTTCGGCTGATCGCCGATCTTATGATCGACGGTTCTTCTTTATTTGGATCATGAAGAACTTTCGTTCGGTGGGTACCAATCGTGGTATTGGTAAGTCTGGAATTGTTATCAGGGAGGGGGCGAGGCCGCTGGTTCACCAAGAGGTGATTAATGGTAAAGGAAAGTAGTTTGCAGTTAATCATGAATCTGTGGAAGGCAATGTTGCTGCAAATGGAAAATTTGTTCTTGACAATATTCCATATGCGTCTGGGTCGGCGGGCGCAATTCTGAAAGTTAATAAGTTCATGTTAAATCGTGAAGAACATGTTGAACGGGATTTGGTTTCTGATATTTATGATTCTGTAAAGGAAGTGGTTGATGATTTTCCTCTAAAGAAGTTGAGTTTGGACAAGAATCAGGATTCCTCTGCTCTGCGGGAATCTGATTTGAATGCTATGAAGGAAAATTTTAAAGAAGCCTGGAAAAGGATACAACATATCAAGATCTCTAATGACAAGATGATATCGGAGATGTATGAGGATGGGATGGCAGTTAAACTCAATGCTGAGAAGGAAATGTTAAATTCGGAGGTTCTGAAACATTCCCTAGTTATTAAGGTCTTAGGAGATAAAGTTTCCTTTCCTCTATGTAGTTTGGAGTTGAGGAAGCAGTGGAGTAAGTTCTAAAGCTTTCATATGACTTCCATTGGGTTAAATTGGATCTTATGATCGTTTAAATCAGCAGAAGCAATGGAGGAAGTTCTGAATGGGGGCCCTTGGTTCGTGGGAGGCCATATTGTTGGGATGGATAAATGGTCTACATTTTTCAATCCTAATTCCTTCAGGGGAATTACTACACTGGTTTGGGTTCGGTTTCCTTGTTTACCATTATACTATTGGGACGAGGAAAACATCATTAGGATTGCGTCGAGAATTGGAGCTCCTATGCTGCTAGATGGAAATTCATTTAACTGGGGGAACCGAGAATTTGTCCGGGTTTGTATTAGACTGAATTTGGAAAATAGTCTCCCAAATGGGGTGTGGGTTGATGGAATTACGGGTCATTTCTTCCAAAGAATTCAATACGAGAAGATTGATTTAAACTGCTATCAGTGTGGGAAGGTGGGGCATGATAGCAAGATGTGTCCTGAAAATGTGAAGAAAGTCCCTATGGAGCAACCATTTAAGAAAGCTGATGCTGAGAAGAATGTGGATGGGAAGGCTAACAGGGAAGGTGTTGAAGAAGCTAATGAGAACTATGGGCCTTGGATACATGTTAAGTTTAAAAATACGAGGTTTTGGAATGGTAAGGCAAGGGCTGTGGATAATCCTGGAAGACATACTGCTGGAACTGAGGTTCTGGCTTGTGCATCACAGTTTGATGCAGGACATAATCAAACGCTGGAAAAAAAATATGTGACGAAGCTAGAATTTCAGAGGGATCAGAGTGATATGGATATTGTAAATAATGGTAGTAATGAAGTTTGTGATAATGAATGTGCTAGGGGGGTTTTTGTTTTGAACAAATTTGATGCTCTATTTAATGAAATTAAAGAAGGGGAAGTGACAGATCATTCTTGTATGGATCAACAAAAGAAGCTGGCTGATGATGTTGAGATGCCAGAGGATGTGGAAACAGTTGTTCCTTGGAATAATAGTCTGATGAAGGTTAAACTAGCTAAGGAATTGGAATCATTAGGCCCCTTGGAGCCAGAGCATAGGAAAAAGAGGAAGGAAACTAAAGGAAGTTTGCCAGGAGGGGATGGCTCTCCGATTGTTAATAAATGAATTCATTACTTTTTTGGATTTGTAGGGGAGCCAGGAAAAAGGAGGCTTCCTTGTATCTCAAGGAGATAATTAGAGATCATGGTGTTTTCTTTGTTGTATTGATGGAGACCAAGTTATCTAGTATTGATAGAACTGAAGTTCATTTTCTTGTTGGGAAGGATTGGGATTAATTTCACTTCCCAGCTATGGGCACTCTGGGTTGTATTATGGTGTTGTGGAATATGAAAAGTGTCTCTTTTACTATTGAAAGAAGTGCTTCTCAATTGGTGATTGGATCTCTTCATACACCTTCTTTGGGTGTGTGGAAGGTGGCTACGGTATACGGCAGTAGATGTAATAACGAGAGAAGGAGTCTTTGGAGCATTCTTGAGACCAGTTTGATGGATTCGGGTCCTGCCATTGTGGGGGTGGACTTCAATTTTATCTTAAACAAAGAAGAGAAGAAGGGTGGCAAGCGGTTCTTATTTCTAGAGGGCTTAGAGAGATGAAAGATTTTTTAACTAATGCAAACTTTCATGTTGCAGGTTTTGTTGGACCGAGTTTTACTTGATGTAATAATAAGGATGGCTCTTCTAGGATTTGGGAAAGGCTTGATAAGTGTTTGCTCAATTCCTCAGCTCTACAGTTGGTGCCATTTGGTAAAGTTAAACATCTTGCTCGGGTGGCGTCGGATCACAACCCAATAGTGTTCAATATGGATGAAAGAAATATGAACAGGAACAAGAGCATTAGATTTGAAGATACGTGGAGGTCTTACCCGACTCCTTGGAGCATTATTCAGAATTCTTGGAAGAAGGCTGACTTCAGGGAAGAAGAGGTGGTGCTTTCATAGAAAGTTGAAGAGGTCATTGAGAGCATTCTTTTTCTGGAATAAGAACAAATGTCGGGATTTGTATAAACTGAAGGAGAAACTAAAAAGTGAGATCATGGAATTACAAATTAAGGAGGCTGCGGGTTCTGGGCTTTCTAGTGATGATTTGCTTATGCTTAGATGGAAGATTCATGAGTTGAATATAACTCTTAGAAGACTATCGACTTGGTGGAACCAAAGAGCTAAAACTAGATGGTATGAGGAAGGTGACTCCAACTCAAGGTTGTTTCATAACTTTGCTTCAGCACATAGGAATGCTAATTGGATTCAGCAAATTAAGGATGCTAGTAATAATCTTGTTGAAGAAGATGATTAAATCGAGCAAGTATTTATACACTTCTTTGAGAACAAATGGGAGTATAGAGTGTGTGAATTATCTGGTTGGACATTTCCTTCAGAAAAAAAGAAGTTGAATGATCGGGGTGCTACATTGCTAGGTGCAGATTTCACTATGGAAGAATGCAGGAGATCAGTATTTCAGCAAGGGAATAATAAGTCTCTCGGAATCAATGGGGTGACTGCATCCTTTTTTAAATGTTACTAAAATATAGTAGGTGAGATTACTTGTAATGCAATTAAGAAATTTCTTAAGGGTGGAGCAATGCATAAAGATTGGAAAGCCACACTTATTATCTTAATTCTTAAGACCAAAATTCCACTGGTGCCATCTAGTTTCAGACCCATCAACTTGTGTCAAAGCACGTATAAAATTGTGGCCACATTATTGGTAAACAGGTTGAAATTTTATTTACCCATCATGATATCCGAGGAGCAAGTAGCCTTCATCTCGGGAAGGTCAATGTCAGAGCATTGCTTATTGGCACAAGAAATTTTCAATAAATTCAAAGTTTGTAAGAACAAAAAAGGATTGATGGCGGTGAAACTGGATATGGAGCAGGCGTATGGCAGTATGGGGTGGCCAACCTTGAATCAAATTCTTCAATGGTATGGTTTTCCTATTACCTTTTCAAAGCTTCTAATGGAGTGTGTGGTAAATTCTAGATTTGCTATTGTTATGAATGGAAAGTACACAAGATGGATTGATGCTCATTGTGGATTCAGGAAAGGTTGCCCTCTCTCCCTGTTTTTATTCATAATGTGCTCTCAACTATTTTATAGTGTAATTGAACAAAGAGGTCAGACATTGGGCTTTCAAGTGTCTTCAAGAGGTCCATGTATCTCACACCTGTTGTATGCAGATGACGTACTGTTATTCTCCAGAGTTTCAGCTCCCATAGCTCCGTTGATCAATGGAATTGTAAAGGATTTCTATAACTGGACAGGGCAAAGAGTTAATGTTAACAAATCACAAATTATGTTTGGGAAGTTTATTAACAGATCTTGCAGGAACAAGGTGGCAAGAATCCTTGGCTTCAAAATGGTGAAGAAATTACACTATTTAGAAATTAAGATCTCATTACAAAGGTCGGGTGTTGCTGATTTTCAAGATTTATTAAGCCATGTTACTGATAGGCTTAATGTGTGGGGGAAGAAATCCTTGTTGTTGGGAGGAAAGATCGCTCTTATAAAAACCTCTTTGATGTCTTTACCGAGATTTGCTATAACTCATTCTCTTGTTCCTAAGAGAGTGATTCAGGAGGTGGAGAAGTTGTGTAGAAAGTTTCTTTGGCATAAGCAAGATGGGAAGTATGGATTACATTACGTTTCATGGGAGGAAATTTGTAATCCACGAAATGTTGGTAGTCTGGGTGTACATTCTTTCATAAACAAAGCTGGAGCTCTTCGGGCCATATTATCATGGAACTTAATCCAAAAACCAGAGACTCTTTTGTTCCAAACGGGCTTGGCCAAATTTAGTGAAAATGTGCTGAATGATACCGCATAAACTGCTCCTCTAATGCTTGGAAAATTTTAAAGGATGGAGGAAAATTTTTAAAGCCTATTGTTAGATGGAGAGTGGGAAGAGGAGATCAAATTTAGGTTCTTAATGATGTTTGATAGATAGATGCTTAAATGAGTGGCCAACTTTCATTTATTGCGGTACCTTGGAGAATTTAAAAGTTCAACAGCTTATAACAGATACAGGACAGTGGGACGAAAGAAAAGTAATCAATTGGTTCCATGAAGATCTAGCAAATCTTATCAGAAATGTGAAACCAGATGTTCAACGGGAGGACCAATTGGAAACTGTATGTAAGATCTTGGGTAAATCTATATCTGCTTTGGCTTATGATAAAGCCATGAAAGACAAAGGTATTAGTGATGTTGATGGTTTTTATAGTTGGCTTAAGAGCTTAAACCTTAACTATAATGTGGAAATATTTTGGTGGAGGCTTAGCAAGTTTACTATTCCTACAAATCACTTTTTAAAATATCGAAGACAGGCAACTGATGATCGCTGTGCTAGAGGATGTCTGGAAATGGAAAATTATGAGCATATTATTGTTTAGTGTAAATATCTTCAAGAGGTGATTAATACAATTCGTGAATGGGGGTTTTATATTCCTTCTTTTGAATCTTTGGAGGGTTGTTTTGATGAGCTTAAAAGGATTTCTAGTCAAAATTCCGGGATGGTAAGAATTTACTGTGTTGCTATTTTTTTAAGCTGGAAAAACCGCAATTCAATAAAGCATGGTAAGGTTGCTTTGCTGTGTTCCTCAGTGGCTGCAAATGTGCTCTCGTTAGCTGTTTTGAAGTCTTCTCCTTATCTAGTTAGCTGGGGTACTAATATCCCAAGGGAGTTATTTTTTACTTGGCGCCCTCCACCACTAGATTGGATCAAGATAAATGTGGATGCATCTTTGTTGAGCTCAAATAGAGGTGGTATTGGTGGTATATTTAGAGCCCATAAAGGTAGACTTATTCTTGTTTTTTGGAAGAAATAAGATTCATTGGGATATTACCCAATTGGAGATGGAGGTAATTGTGGATATTAGAGATTTTATACAAAGTTGGATGCTTGAAAGCAAAGGTATTATCATTGAAAGTGATAATACTAATGTGATTACATTCTTACAAGAATCTTTGAAGAAAATTGATTGGGATTTGGATAAATGGTCGGGCAAGGATCTCTTCTTCTTGAAGGACTTTAATAATGTTGTTTTTCATCATGTTAATAGGAATTGTAATAAAGTAGCGGATTTATGTGCTACTTTAACTATAGATGGTAGTTTTGTTTTTGATAGTTTTTCTTTTGGTAGCATTCCGAATCTTTTGATTGATTTGATCAAGGATGAGATGCTATCAATTTAGCTTGTATCTAGGTTGTTGCTTTTCTTTCCCTTTTTAATACCATTGCTCTTGCACGGCTTTCAAAAAAAAACTTGGTTTCTTTTAGGACTTTAAAAATTCTCAGTTTTGATACTATCTTCTAGATACAAGAGGGTGGAACTCAATCTCTTTCATAAGGAAGAGTAAACCATAAACCAAAACCCAATTCATCTGATATAGATAAACAACTTAAATAAGAAAATTTGAAAATAAATTCATTGATTCACAAAGATATTCAAATGAGATAAAGAACCGTAGGAAGATGAAATAGATTTCTATTTCTTGGTCTAATTTTTTATTTGAAAATATTTTTGATTCAAAAAGAAATCACACCACTAAAGGAGTTAAAGGAAGACGAATAATCATCAATTTTTCTTTCTTTAATTATTTAGAGAAGCCAATAGTCATTTACCTAAAATTAATGTAAAAAGAAGGTAAATTTTTCATTTTTTTTAAACATGAGATGTGATTGATTCTCTTATGCGAATACAATATGAGATGTGATATGTGGGTGATGATCAGAGAATCTTCTAAAAAAATACATTAAAATAAAATAAAAAATTACAAACATCAATAAAAAAACATTAAAAAAATAATGAAAAAAAATATTCATGGTGAATAAAAACAACAAACATATATGCATGCACTAACAAATAAACATACATACAAAATTTTATACCTCATCATCTTGTTCCGGGTTTGATGATTCAGAAGTTAGGTTTGCTCAGGTGATCTTTTACTTTTTAAAATTTGTCCTTAATATAATTGGCTTATTTTTATCATTTACCTTTTCTAAAGGGGAAATCCATAGAGTGGCCTACTCGTTGATTAAGAAAAGAATTACACAGTCCTTAAAGGGACGTCAAGCTCGCTAATGCTCATAAGAGCTACAAAAATAAAGCAAAAATTTCCTAAGACCTCGAGTTCTCTACGATGAAAAAATACATTATAACCTAGGTACAATCTACAGTGCACAAGAAATAGCACCCAAAAAAGGGGAACAAACCAAAAAATAGCAAGCAGCTTAACCTTCCCTTCTAAAGTTCCACCACTTCGAACACTTGCACTAAATAAATCCTAAAAAAAAAAATTGATAACCAAGAAGGATATTCCACAAATCGAACCATAAAAAGTTCGGTTGATAGTCCAAGCATATATCCATAAAACCAATAGCATAAATAAAAGAGAAAATAATCAAAGTCCAACCAACAACTTTATAACACAGAACAACATCATCCACAAGGAATTGAACAATCAACATCTAACTGATAGAAAAGTAGCCTTGGAACCCAACAGTAACCCCGGTACAAGTTGACTTATAATCCATTAGGACATAGAGAAAGGAAAGCAGTATAATCGGGTTATATAACCAGTTCAACATACATAAATACAACCCATAGAGATAGCCATAGCTTCCAGTAAAAAAATAATAAAAAAACCCCAACCTGATTCATGAAAAACCAAATCCAAACAAACCAACCAAACCAACTTAGATAATATGCCAACCTACCTTAAAAAATGAGAAACATAAATGCTAGCAAAATCACAACCCAAATGCCACTCAAGTCTAATCCCAGCCACCACAATGCATAAAGGAACCATGCACAAGTAAAGGATACAGACCAGAATAGCCAAAACCTAAAAGAAATGAAGAGCATAATTACAGAAACCCATCCAATTGAGACCAAAAAAGGATAAAACATAGTGGATCCAAGAAATAACCTCCAACAATGCCCCAAAACAACCCAGCAATAACATATAGGAATCCAACCAACAAAGAGCTAAACCCATACCAAGCAGCCTAGGATTAGACGAGCAGTACAAGGGAGGAATTTGGCACAAAGACTGAATAAAAAAACAACATATGCAAAAAATAGGGGAGACTCTCCAGCACACCAAGAAAAAGACAAACCCCAAAAAAAGGAATAAGAAAACCCATGCTCCAACCAAAATCAACCATAAAAATTTAGAAAAAGTTGAAGGTCGACCGAATTAGAACACTGGTAATCAAGATCAAATTAAGGATCCAATTGTCCATAATCAATCTAGCATTGAGGATGGGGAAATCATTGAAAATTCATCTAAGGATAACAATGTTGAAGTTCTAATTACAAATCCTATTGTTGAGAGGAGCTCAAAGGATTTGTTGAAACCCAATTATTCTGAAGTGTGTTTGAAAAACAAATTCAGCTTTCTGGAAGAGGAAAAGCAAGATTCAGGAGTGGATGAAATCATGAAAGCTGACTGCATTCAGGAATCGATAAAATGTAGTATACTTTCTCCTAATGCAAATAAAGGAGAATGTGCTTCACCAAGAGATTCTACCAAACAAGATGCATTAATAATAAGAGATGGAGTTTCTAGTGATGGTTGGTAAGATCTCAACTTCTGGTAAATTAAAACTTGCCAAAGAAGTAAAATATTTGGGCCCTGTTGATGTTGCTTGCAAGAATAGAAGAGGTGGAACAAAGAATAAAAAGAAAGGAGGGGACTCATGCCCTCCAGGAAATTAATGTCTTCTTTTATATTTTGGAATTGTATGGGGGCCAAGAAGAGGGAGGCCTCCCTTTATTCTAGAGAGATAGTGAAGGATTATGGAGGATGCTTTGTTGGTCTTACAGAGAGTAAGATATCAAAAATTTATAGGGTTGATGTTGATAAGGTTATTGGAAGTGAATGGGATTTCTTCCACCATCTTACAGAAGGTACCTCTGGTGGAATCTTGATTTTGTGGGATAGAAATAAGGTGTCTTTTGAGGTTATGGATCATTCTTCTCAAGTTGTCATTGAAGTGCTTAAATCTCCTTTGATTGGCTCTTAGAATGCGGCCACTGTGTATGCTAACAAGGACTATCGTGTGAGGAGAAGTTTATGGGAAATGCTTTAGAGGTTTGTTTTGGGCAATAAACCTTCAGTGGTTGAGGGAGACTTCAATTGTATATTGTCTAAAGATGATAAGAAAGGAGGCAAGAGGTTCCTTTTTTCCAAGGGCATCATGAGATGAAGTTGTTTATGACTAACAATAATTTTCATGATGTAGGTACTATTGGACCAAGATACACTTGGTGCAATAACAAGGAAAGTACTATGAGAATATGGGAAAGACTAGATAGGTGCTTATTGAATGCGGCAGCTCTTCAAAAAGTTCCTTTGGCATGTGTTAGACACTTAGTAAGGGTAGCATCTGATCATTGCCAAATTCCTTTCAAGGTATTGGAGACTGCACAACTCTCATTTTATCATATTTGAGGAAACTTGGAAGTCCTATCCAGCTACCTCGAGCATTGTTTCAAATTCTTGGAGAAAATTTGATCATGGTAATGAGATGGATGTTTTGCAGAGGAAGCAAAGAAGATCTTTGAGGTCCTTATTTTTCTAGAACAAGAACAAATACAAGAGTTTGACTCTGTTAAAAGATGACTTAAAGAAAGAGATCTTGGATCTATAATTGTAGAAGCTACACAAGGTGGCTTGACTGTGGAGAAAGTTAACTTACTCAGGAACAAAGTTCATGAACTCAATGTAACTTTAGGAAGATTTTCAACTTGGTGGAACCAAAGAGATAAGGTGAGATGGCATGAAGAAGGTGATGTTAATTCAAACTTCTTTCACAAGTTTCCTTCAGCTAAAAGGAATGGTAATCTTATAAGACAAATTAGAGATGAAGATAATGTCTTGGTGGACAATTTTGAGCAACTTTTATCTATTTTCTAGAAATTTTTTGAAAATAAATGGAGATCTAGAACTTGCATCCTTACGTGGTGGCCTATTTTTCCTGAGAACCATAAACTAAATTTAGTGGATGTAGAGTTTCTAAATGGAGATTTCACTCAGGAGGAATTAAAAACTGCAATTTTTCAGCAAGGCAGGAATAAATCTCCAGGATTCGATGGGATCACACCTACATTCTTTCAATTATTTTGGAGTATTATGACAGAATTAACTTGGAAAGCTGTTGACAGCTTCTTTAAAACTGGTTACATGAAGGATGAATGGAAAGTCACCTTGATTGTGTTAATCCCAAAGGTAAAGTATCCTACAATGCCATCACATTTCAAACCTATTAGCCTATGTCAAACCACTTATAAGTTGATCACAACAATTTTGGTTAATAGAATTAAAATTTGTATCTCCAAGATCATTTCGAAAGAGCAAGTTGCTTTTATCCCAGGTAGATTAATGTCTGAGCATTGTCTACTTGCTCAAGAGATCTTCAACAATTTCATGACCTCAAAGGATAAGAAGGGGTTGATGGCATTGAAATTAGATATGGAACAAGCTTTTGATAGCATGGGTTGGCCAACATTATATCGAGTGCTAAAAGTTTATGGATTTCCTAATTCATTTTGTAAGATTATCATGGAATGTGTTATGAATGTTAGATTTTCTTTCATTTTAAATGGAAGACTTTCTAATTGGATTAAATCTTAGAGTGGGCTTTACCAAGGTTTTCCCATTATCTCCTTACTTATTCATCATGTGTTCCCAGCTTTTATCTCATGCAATTAATCAAAGATGGTTGCATTTGGGAGTTCATCTTACATCTAAAGCCTGTAGCATTCAAGCAATTGTGAGCAAAGTCTCAATTAAGAGAGAGTTGTCATGTATACAACATTTAGTCTACAAGTAGAAGAGAGATTTACAGTGACTATGAGGGAAATGAAATGGATATTACAATGTCCCTTCAAATAGTGGTGATTAATTAGCAAGTGAAGATCACGGTTCCTTACAAAAACTAAGCGTCAATATACAAAAGACATAAGAATCCACTGACCAGTTTGCATGAGAAGGTCAGTGATGAATAGAAGCATCTACGAACAAAAGCAGGAGATTCGTTAGTGCTCTACAATCCACATGCAGAGAGTAATGAGTAGTGTAAGAGTTTACCTATACAAAGAAGCGATCAACTCAATCTATAAGTTGCTATACCATGCCACCTGATCTGCAACATCCAAGTAAACAGAAAAAAGGAGTTTAAAAATATTCCAAAAAACTCCTGCAAATGTACCATAATTTGTATACACATAGGTACACAAATGGGTATATGTAATCATAAACTCGCATGGGCCCCGATGAGCATGTTGTAGGAACACACGTGATATCTAAGGATGTTATGCACGTCAATAAATTTGAACCTGGTCCTCCTAAGCAAGTAAATAGGAGCCGATAAGGTTCAATAAATTAATAATTATAAAATACCTCCAAGCACCTGCATGGGCCTCAGAAAATGTGTTATAAGTAAACACATTAAGTCTAGGGATGTTGCAGAGGTTAATAAGTGAATTCAAGTTCGAACCTGATCATTCTATGCAGGTCAATAGGAGTCGACGGGGTTTGAACTAACAAATAAATATACGATTGTGAAAACCAATAAATTTATTTTAATATATTCATAATATGCCTTCAAGGCCTATAATCAAGAAAATTCACTAATAAATGCATAATGCCTTTGAAACCCGATCATCCTAAGCAGGTAAATAGGAGTCAACAAGGTTTGAATCATCAGATAAATATGAGATTATGGGGACCGATATATTTATTTTAATACACTCATATTAGGCCTTCAAGGTCTATAATAACAAAAATTTACAAATAAAGGTCTGAAGCCTACGAAACCCGATCCTCTGTCATTAGCTTGACATAATCGACAAGGTTCAATCCACAAATGGAAATGATCCCAAACACCCTGATGATGGCTATGTTGAACGTAGATCTCAACCGATGGGGTTAACTCCAAACATTTCAAAATGTTCTCAAACTTTCACCAAAATTCAAGTTAAATACAAGTGACCTCAAAGTCACCCCGATGATGGCCACGTTGAATGCAAATCTCAACTAGAGGAGTTAATTTTAAATACTTTCAAATGCCTTCTAAGCTCCACCCAAATACATACAAAAAAATCCAAAAATCCTAAAAACTAAAAAATATTTTAAATTGAAACTTAATCATTAACCACTTAGAGCAAATTTCATCCACTTTTTGTAATAGTTTGTCGGGATTGACAAATTAAAATATACTTCGGCTCACAAAGAGCTAATGTATAGTCAAAAATATCATTAGAATTCATTCTCAAATAATCTCCTACTAGTAAGGACGTGGTGTGTATCCTCTAAACGACAGTTTTGCTGCCAAATGGCATTGTAAGATAAATGATTATGACCCGGGGCTCTATGAATTGAGTGGTTTTGCCACCAAATGATACTCCGTGATACCGGTTATGGTCAGAGCCAATATAGTTATTAGTGGCATCAAATTCTTGAGATATGAGTTAATATGATATAATTGATCGGGCACAAAGTCCTCTGTTAGCTAAGGTGGATTCAAATTTGTCCCCTTAGAAAAACATTTCCCCAAGGTCTACAAGATCCCCTTGGATGAAGCAACCCATGGCTACCGACAAGTATCCTTCTGTCATGTTGGATTGACTACATCCTCTAATTAAGTATACCGGGGACCACGATGGCCCAGGATGATAGAACCATGTGATCTTGATCGGGTCCATCATCCATTCCCCCACAATTTGCTTTAAGTGCAAGATGGTGAAATTTCCATTTCTAAACATCAATTCTCTAATTTCCAAGCTCATGCTACTACTAAAAGTACACTAGTGGTGTTAAACCCTTAAGAACTAGCACAAGGCTAACCAAGAGGGGGAGTGAATTGGTATTTTAAAAATTTTCTTAAATAAAGCACAAATATAATTCAAACTAATACACCACAAAGAAATCAATGCACAGAAAAATAAATGTGAAATGTAGTAAGAAAAGAACACGGAGAATTTATAGTGATTCAGTCAACTTGACCTACGTATACTCCACGGAGGTGCCCTCCAGGTATTGCACTACAAACGTGACTCTCCTTTTTCTCCCACAGCAAGGCAGAGAAGCCCTTATAAATACTCCTTTCTGCCAAACTCGGCGAGGCGGAGAACCCAACTCCCTTTGCTTCCTCCTGAAGTAGGTAGAGAACCTCAACCAATTGCTAAAGAAGACTTCCCTTTAACCCCCATGGATGAAGGAAGAAGATTGGACAAGACACCTTGGAACCTTGCTTGAAGCAACCTTTGTGAATCCCTCTCATAAACTCCTCCTCATAAGTTCCTCCCTCTCTCTCCCTCTCTCCCTCTCCTCTTAGCTCTCTCAAGTCAAGATAGCAGCTAAAGGTCTTACAAAGTGAAGAACAAGAACTCTTAAATAGAAGAGATTCGATATAGCTCATTAATTACAACTTGCCAACTTTATCATCCTATACTATCAGTGTAATTTAAGCCTAATTATCTGGGATAATCTAGGACGAACAGAACAAATTTGTTCATATCATTCAGGACGATAATATATCGTCCTGTATGATTAATTTAAATCACAGATTATCGGCCAGATAATTGCTCGGAAAGGAGGCATGAACGATACAAAATTATCTTAATCGTCCGGGCCGATCTCACGATCGTCCCGAATGATTAGTTTAAAATCAAGGAAAATCATCCAGAACATCGCTCGAAAAAAAAGCTGGCAGACGTTTGATCGTCCAGGAACAACCAAGGATTTTTGAACTGTTCATCCTAGATGATCATACGATTGTTCAAGATGATGTGATCGTATCAATCAAGCCTAAATTTCTTTCCTTAATTACCATATTAATTTAGGCATAATTCTGTTAAATCGTTCATACCGACGTAATGGATCAGCCTGGCTGATGTCCAAAAATAATTCTTACCTAAATAGATCTGGCGACTGATTCTTTCTGATTTGAGCTTATCGTCCTGGCTGATACAAGGATCGTCCAGGACGATGTGCTTAATGACGGCTTCCTTAACCAGGATGCCCTAATTAGGGTTTTTGTTTGTAGTCGGATAATCCTGGACGATATGAACATCGTCTAGGATGATGTACTCAAAAAAGAGAACAATAGAAAAACCCTCAAGTGTGTCTGTGCAAGGTTTCTTAACATCAGGAACCACTCTTACAATACACTCAAGAAAGGAAAAATTACAAACTGACTCAAACTAAATCTACCCAATCTTGAGCTGGCTTGAGTTGCACTCAATTTTATGGACTGAAAAGTTAGTAGGCAAGATAGTTGCATATAATTATGAATGTTTTCTATCATCAAAAATATAATCTATAAACTTAGATTTGCAACAGCTACTATATGCCAGCTAATATATACTCTACACATATCTGATTAATGACTAGCATTAATCGAAGATTCTTGCTTGTGACCGGGAGGGGTAATTAACTATAGGGGATTTCGTCTAAAAGAAACTACAACTCATATCATAAAGTCCTCGCAAAATCTCTGGGTAGTTTCTTATCTACAAATTCGTCTTCCTTCCAAAATTTATCCCAGAACTTAATTCCATTAAATCCCAAAAAAGCAACAGCGGGCGAAGGTCAGAGCCGAAATTTTAGAGTCCAAAGACTCTTAGGTTTTAATTTTATATGAATTGTAGTTTTTTATAACATTATCAACCATTAGATTCATTTTAAGGACTTGTACTTAAATTTATAATTAACACTGGCCCGTTTGTTGGTTTTAACCAAAAAAAAAAAAACTATTTGTGTAGACCCATAAATATTTTTAGATGCCAATAAAAACAGTTAATTTTTAAACTTTTTATTTAAAAATATTCATCAATTACATTATGAAAAGTCAATTTCTTTTTCTCTTTAAAATAATTTCAAAAGAAATAATGTATATAATATAATTTAAAATAAGAAATATTAAAAAATACTTATCGTAAATTTATTGTTATTGTTATGGGATAGAATATTCGTGACAATAGAGTAAGTAAACTTTTAGTCATAGTGATGCAAGTATATCCAACACATAACCAGAGAGAAGTAAAACTCATGGTCTTTTTATATGGAAACCTAAAGAGGGAAAAACCGCGGGGCCTCACCTAGGTTAAAATATTCTATTAAATTTGGGTGAATTATAAAGTTTGACCAGTCCCTTGACTTAGAGGTGGTCAAATTATAATAGTTTGGAGTGTTAGACATAGGCCTGACAATAATCTCGTAGAAGTTCGACGGCATCCATACAGAAGTTCAACTGATGCGGAATGATCCGATGAAGGTCGAGCGAAAGTCCAGCAACGCTCGGTTGTCGAGTGGAACTCAGAAAGTGGACAGTAATCCAACGATGATCTGATAAAGGTGGGGCTGAAATCTGACGGTGGTCGGCGACCGAGTGGAAATCCAAAAACGATCGGCGGCTTGGTGGACATCCGATGCCGGTCGGCAGCCGGGTGGAAGTTCGGCATTAGGCGGCAACCATTTGAAACTTTGGCTATGGTTGGTGACTAAGAAATGTTCCGACGATGGTCGAGTTGAAGTCCTTCGACGATCGGTGGTCGGGCGATTTTCCAACAAAGGTCGGCTAAAGTCCAACAATTATAGGTGGCCAGGTAAAAGTCTGGTGGCAGTCGGTGGTGGGTTGGTTATCCGATGATGGTTAGGCTGAAGTCTAGAGGTGGGCAAAAATCAAGTAGAGGTTCGAGGATGGTCAGGCTAAATTTGACAGTTATTAACTGCCAGGTGGAAGTTTGGTAACATTTTGCGGCTTGGTTGAAGTCTGATGGCATTTGGGTGGAAGTATGATGGCGGTCAATGGCCAGATGAAAGTTTATCTATGTTTGGAGATTGCACGGATATCTAACGAAGGTCAGGTTGAAGTCCAGCGGCAATAGGCGGCCGTTTGACAAAGATCGGGCTGAAGTTCGATGATGATTGTCAAGTGGGTGGAAGTCTTGCTATAGTCACTTGCAGGCTGGTGGCCAGACAATAGTCAGGCTAAAGTCTGGTGGCAGTCATTGACCGTCGACAAACTTCAGCCCTACCATCATCGGACCCCACTTGTTCGGTGATTGCACTCCTCTTCGACCACGTCCCGACCACTGATTGACGCAAGACTTCTGCTCGTCACTAGATTTGTACAAGACATCATTCCTCCTCCCATCGTCAAACTTATGCCCGTCATTGAACTTTTGTATGACTTATGCTAGACATCGGACTTACACCAATCGCCAGATTTTTACCCATCACCAGAATTTTGTCGAACTTATGCCCGACACCATACTTCAACTAATCACTGAATTTCTGCCCATTGCGAGATATACATCAAACTTCTACCCGACGTCAAACTTTTGTGTATTGCCTTATTTCAACATAATGTCAGACTTTCGCCAGTTGCTATACTTTTTCCCATCACGGAACTTTTGTCAAACTTCTACCTAACGTTGGACTTCCGTCTGTCACCTAACTTCTTCTCATTACTGAACTTTTTTCAAACTTCTACCCAACATCGGACTTCTGTCTGACGCCAAATTTATGTCCATCGTTAAACTTCTTTCTAATGTCATACTTCCACCCATCACCGGACTTCCGAGCTTTCTAGCCAGTCGGTTATGGTCCTTCCTACCTCCTTCACTGACTACAGTCCTTTCAACCTTCGTCGTCCACCGACTACGGTCCTTTTGACCTCCTCTGTCGACTACAGTCCTTCCATCCTCTATCTCTAGAAAACAATCTTTCCAACCTCAGTTTCCTTCCAACAATAGTTCTTTTGACCTCCGTCCCCCATCGACTATGGTCCATCTAACCTCCTTCATCAATTATGGGCCTTTCGACCTCTGTCGCCGGACAACGATCTTTCCTACGTCCGTCATTCACCGACTATAGTTATACCGACCAAACAAATATATCAATACTGATTTATCCACTTTCTACCATGTAATGCATTCTATATGACGTATAATTGTTACATGCCAGTCATAGTGCATTAGTGCTAAGGAAATGATATAGTAGTAGTGATCACGCAAGTAAATTATTTATTACAAATAAATATTAATAAATAAATATTAACTGGTGCAGTCAAATTTTGCAATAATCTTGGAAAATGAATAGTTAAATAAGTGGTAACCAGCTCCCTAAATATTATATGGTTCCACCAGTGGTTGGACTCTAAATAATACAACTCTTACACAAAATCTGTACACCAATAGAATGACATTTGAATCTTCAGCATCTCCACTTGTCTAAATTGGAGTTCTTTAGTATTCTTAGTTCCTTTCAATGCCTACATATATTTCATATGTTCCAGTTACGCATTGATATACACATGCTTCTATTGAATTTTAAGGTACTTAACACAAAATTATGTTAACTAGATATTTTGTCATTTTAGTGTCATTGGGCATAATGTTTTCGAGTACCAACAAAAAATAATCATAAAATATGTAATTTGCCAGTACAACAAAAGCAACCAATCAATACAACCCATCATATATAATAGCCACAATATCTTCATAATATAAAGCTTCACTGACCTAAAAGATGTCTATGGATGTGCATATCACAACATCTCGTATATACTTTGATTAGTGGAGGATTTACATTGACCCACAATTCATGTGCAACAATAACATCAAAGGACTCGGAAGGAAGGCTATATCTTGCATGTACAAATTCAACCTTATTTATTCTCGGCTAATTCTTCAGCCATCATCATGTAAGACTATAACTCAAACTATCAAACACATTCATGTTCGAGAATTGTTGGTGTCTTCACAATGTTTCAATGACATACCTACCACTGTTTAGAATACTATATGAAAGGCATCCTATTATCATTCGATATTAGAAACTCGGAACTCTCAAAAGGATCAAAAGTGATATTCTACCAATACGCTTTAGGCTTCCCTCGATCAACTCAAAGTAAAACAGCATAAAATCCACCTATTGTGCTAGCTTTTCACCCCATCAACCATTACAATTCTAAAACAAACTAATTGATGACCAACTTACACGTCTAATCAGTATGAATTCCTAGGTTATTCAAAGAGCCAAAATAAAAAGTATTATCCGAGTTGAGTTACAGTTCTTATACACCAAAATCAAAGTAGGAAGGAATCTTAACCATATTAAGTATCTTGCCCCTCCAACTGACACATCATTTACACCTGATATTTATAGGGTTGGCATCCCATTTTTTTAAGAGTTATTCAACTTTAATTGTACCATAAGTCCATGTTGGATGACTATGGCAACCCAAGAGGGGGGTGAATTGGGGTTCTTAAAATTTTTATTAAAAGAAGAAAATTAAAATAATTTTAAAGCAATTTTGAAAAGAGTAAGTAGTCACACAATAATTCTTATAAAAAATAGAAAAATAAATGCAAGAAATGAAAATAAGAGGCACAATATTTTTAAGTGGTTCGGCCTGGATTCCAATCTGAGCTACGTCCACGCTAGCCAACTCTCAGGCTAGAATTCACTAATTCCTGGTTTAATTGGCAAACCTCACATGTTTAAACCAAAGAAGCTCTTTACAACCTGAGTAATCTCCTACACAAGCGAGTACAACCCAATCTAATTACAATTAAAACTTCTCTATGCCAAATGGCTTAGATAATAAAAATGAAAAATACAATTTGATGTAAATAAAATAAGCTCAAATAATCTTGCAATAAAATATCCACAATATTTGAGGTGATCTTAAAAATTAACTTTAATCACCTCACTACTTGCAAATGAAATATTAAATTTTCTCACTTTAAGATAGATTTATATTTTGTTTAAAATAAGAATAATATTTTAAATAAATAAAAAAAAATATTCTTGCTAATTTAAATTTTAACTCTTCAAATAAAGTAAAATGAATTTGATATTAGATGTAAATCTATGCCACCTTAAAGAAGTAAAATATTTGCTTTGCTAAACTTTATGGATTTAAAAGATGTTATATAGAAAACTTCAACATAAAATTTCCAAAAAGTATTTCATCATAAAATAAATATTTTTAAGAAAGAAATATATGATGAAAGCTAAAATAATAGCAAGTAAAGATTTAGAGATGGAAAGCAAACTCAATTACTCATGAGATGTTACTCGGTTTTGTGTGTTGATGCTTTCCAAAAATGATTTCAATCTCGCAAATGAAAAGAGCTCTTGGAAAAAAATCAAGACTTCTACTCTCAAGATTTAGTATGTAAAGAGGAAAGGAAGAATGGAAGCATTACTGGAGATTTTCTTGTTTGAGCAGCCCTTACATGAGGAAGAAGAGAGGTATTTAAAGAGAAAGGGAAAGTAAAGCCACATTTGAATAAAAATATTATTTCAATATGTTTTCTTTCAACTAATAATATTATATTTCATTAAAAATTCATCTATATTAAAAATATATGAGATCCAAACAGCTATAAAATGGCTAGCCACATGGGAAGGTCAAAAAGTCTTCATATGCATCCAAAATAGGGCTAGAATGGCAAGCAGTAGATTATATTTAAATCAGATAAAGTTTGGAAATTCATTATAAATTCAAATGACATCCAAATGAGTCTTATAACCTATCAATTTATATCTACAGAATCTAAGAAATCTAATGAAATAAAAGTTGGATTATGTTTCTGACTTATGATAATGTAAAATCCTTCAAGTTGTCCATCTTAGTCCATATTTATCTCAACATTTGATTGAACTTGAGTTGTGTAATGTAAATCCCATAAGTAATTATAATGCACGTCATTACACCTGAATTACTTAGCACACAAATTAAAAAATTCAAGCATATGTTTGTTATCATCAAAATCTCTAAAATAAGTCATGAGGTAGATAATATCAACAGTCCATACTCTATCATCTATATACACTCTAGTACGACTGGTAATACTCTCTGTAATTTTTCTACAATCCATTTTGTCTCATATCTCATGAATTGATCAAACAGGTCGTCCTTGAATCCCTTAAGAACTTCACCCATCATTTTGATGGTTTGACAGTTGAATTATCCTCTGCTTGGGATATTTTTACACCATAAGTCTCTTCTACCATCAAGGCACTTCTTCTTTACTAGAACGACTGGTATAACTCTCCATAATTTTACTACATTCCATATTTTGTATCGCATCTCATGAATTGATCAAAAAGGTCATCCTTTTTTATTAAACTTATAGCACTTGTTTTATCACATTTAATGGGAATATTTTTAAGCTTAATTCCAAAATCTTATATTTGTTGCTTTAGCCACAAAACTGGAGCAACACAATTACCTGCGGCTACGTACTCTGCTTCAGCAGTGGATAAGGTGACTGAATTTTGTTTTCTAAAAGACCAAGAAATAAGCGATGATCCTAAAAATTGATAGGTACCAGATATACTTTTTCTATCAACCTTATAACCAGCATAGTCTGCATCAGAATATGCAATAAAACTACATGATAATAAATTTTTGGGATACCATAAGCCTAACTTATGAGTTCCAACTAAATAGCAAAATATTCTCTTAATTACTGTTATGTGAGATTCCTTAGGATTAGCTTTGAATCTTGCACATAAACATACAACAAACATAATATCAGGCCGACTAGCAGTAAATATAAAAGTGAACCTATCATACTCCTATAAAATTTTTGATCTATTGGTTTTCCTGATTCATCTAAATCAAGTCTAGTTTATGGGCTTATAGAAGTTTTACTCAATTTAAATCTCTTCATATCAAACTTTTCTAATAATTCATTTATGTATTTGGTTTGACATATGAATGTGTTAGACTCTAGTTGTTTTACTTGAAGTTCTAAGAAAAAAGTGAGTTCTCCCATCATACTCATTTCAAATTCTTTTGACATTAATGAGGAAAACTCATGACATAAACTTTCATTTGTACTTCCAAATAAGATATCATCAACATAAATCTGTATAATAATCAAATCATCTCCAATATTTTTGATAAAAAGAGTTGTATCTACCTTACTTTTTCTAAAATTACGTTCAATTAAAAAGTTACTTAACCTATCATACCAAGCACGTGGAGCTTGTTTTAAATCATATAAAGCTTTCTTTAATTTATATACATGATTAGGAAGATTAATGCTTTCAAAACCTGATGGTTGTTCAACAAAAACATCTTGATCAATATACCCATTCAAAAATGCGCTTTTGACATCCATTTGAAAAAGTTTAAAGTCTTTAAAACAAGCAAAGGCAAGGAGTAATCTAATGGCTTCTAGTCTTGCTACGGGTGCAAAAGATTCTTTAAAGTTTATGCCTTCTATTTATGTATATCGTTGTGCAACTAATCTAGCTTAATTTCTAATAATACTTCCTGAGTCATCTAGCTTATTTTTATAAACTCATTTAGTTCCAAATATATTTTGATCATGAGGTCTTGTGACTAACTCCAAAACATCATTTCTTATAAATTGGTTAAGTTCCTCTTCCATAGAAATTATCCAAAAATTATCTTGTAAAGCTTCATCTATATTTTTAGGTTCAATTTCTGATAGGAATGCAGAATGTTCTACCTCATCCCTAAGGTTTCTCCTAGTCTTAACACCTTTGGAAGGATCACCAATTATTAACTCTTTTGTATGATTTTTATTATATCTCCATTATTTAGGCAATGAATAATTCTCCTTTTCTTCTAAATTTATTTTCTTTATATTTTCAATATCATCATCATTCAAATCATTTCTTATTAAATCTATAGGACTTTCATCAAAAATTACATGAACAAATTATTCAACAATTAATTTTCTCTTATTAAAAACTCTTAAATATTTTTCAAAAATTGAATATCCTAAGAATATACCATCATCAGACTTACTATCAAATTTACCTAAATGATCCTTATCATTATTTAAAATAAAACACCATTAAAAGAGAATCATAATACTAAGTTAAGTGTGGCAGAGATGAGGATGCTCAGGAGATGAGGATGCTCAGGTGGATGAGTGGCTTTACCCTTAGAGATAAGATATGAAATGAGCATATACGTGAAAAGGTTGGAGTAGCTCCAGTAGAAGATAAGATTAGAGAAAGTTGCCTTAGATGGTTTGGTCACATAAAACGGCGGCCTTGCGATGACCTGGTTAGGAGAGTAGAGGTATTAGATTTGACTTGTGTTAAGAAAGGTAGGGGTAGACCTAAAAAGACTTGGTTAGAAAATATTAGGAATGACCTTTCTTTATTAGATTTAAACGAGAATTTGGCTTTTAATAGGACACAATGGAGAAAAAGGATTCATGTAGCCGACCCCACGTAGTGGGATAAAGGCTTGATGTTGTTGTTGTTGTTGTTGTTGTTATTATGTTATGGACATATTATCCACTAATTTCTTGCCTTTCATTCACTTAACATTTACCTTGTGACCTGTGGGCTTTCAGCTTTTATGGCATGTTCTATGTTATTCTTTTAGTTATGTTATGAAGTTGGTTGGATGCTTTACTGAATAGTTCTTATTAAGTTATTATGACTATGATAAAGAACCTTGTGAAGTTATTTGAATTAAGCAATATATAAATTTAGATGCAACCAGGTTATAAATTAATGAAAGGGGTTTTGTTTGGCCTAAGTAAATACTAAATTGATCAAATCCACATTGCTAATTTGTATCCTTGGAGGGCAAATTTTCTAAAATTATTGGAGCTGATAGTTTTTTGCTAGGTTCATCCCAAGGCTGTGGCTATGGCTGTCAGCTGTGTGGGGTCTTCATGAGTTTGTGGCTTGCAATAGTGCATAGTGCTCTACATCAATTTTTTGGATGCTTAGAAATGATGATTCTATCAAATTTTGGCTTTTATTTATTTATTTTTGTTGCAAGTTCTTTGGTGACTTATTCAGAAGAATGACTGCACATGTAATTATTAATTACGTAATGGTAGCAATGCAATTATATTTGTAATGTATTTCTATATTATATTTTTGAAACAATTTCAGCAAAATCAAATGATGTTTTCTAATGTATTATTGTAATAAACTAATAAAGTTTACAATTTGTAATATATTTTGCAATGTAATTTCAATTTTTCATTTTTTTAAAAATATAAAGAATTAATAAAATTTAAATTTTATTTTTTGTTATTTTATTGAAATTTGCATAGTTTAAATATTCCCATAAAGTCATTTATTTTAGAAAAAAAGTTATAAAAAATAAGGATTTGGAGAGTTGGCAGGTCATGTTCGAGTTCAGCTCTTAAACCTATTTAGTTAAACTAGTCGGGTTTGAGTCAACCCATTTAGATCTGGGTAAATCCTAGTTTGATCCAAACCTGAGGCAAAAACCTGTTTGACACCCCTAATCTTGTAATCCTAGTCTATACCAAGGCCAATTAACTCATACTCAATCATATGCTCCATCCCATGATTATAAGCGTTTAATCAAGGATCATCTAATTATACCTTATATTATTATGATTTAAATTCTATGATCTAACTGTCTTGCCAATGATTTCCTAGCCAATAGGATGGGGCCATGTTGAAGGAGCTAGTAATTATGTAAATAGATTAAAGAAAAATCAAACAATTCATTTGATCTTCATAATTTCACAACTCCCCACACACTTGGCCAAATTAAGTGCTCTTAAGCTCCATGTAATTTTTCTTGAAGGAAACATCAAATTGCACATGGTACAAAAATCTAATTTCTTATACTTTAAAAGTAATTTAATAAGTATTTTGCAGGGTAGTTATGGAATTATTTATCAAATATAATGTATCTTGGTATCAAATTTAAATGAAACATTCTTGGGGATGTCTTTATTTTTTCCAAAAATTTCCATGGTTTTTTGAATCCTCCAAGCACTCCAATTAAGCAATTTAATCTCAATGGTTAGTATTTAAACATAAATTGAAGTTACTCTAAACATAAATCCATAAAGCATTAGATATTGATTACCTATGGTTTTCTAATGTAATGTATAAAGGTTAATTAACTACAAATTTCTAATTATATAAATAAATTTATAATTTTGATAGATTTTAAACTCTAGTGAAACTTGTTTCTTCAAATTCCATATTTTGTCCTCCATCCACGGCTCAATGTCTCTCTCTAGTGGACTCTGAGGTGATTTGGGGTTCTCTTGTTGGAGTGATTTTTTGTTGATTACTCCTCTATTTTCTCGCATTTTTTCATTTAAATCAATGTTTTTGAGTTTTTCTTTTTGTGTGATTTTATTTTTAGTGGTTTTTTGGGCAATGACAACTATGTTGTCAGTAGTCCCCTTGTTAAAGGTTGATGGAAAATCTTGGTCTTTCAAGGATGTGATTTCTAGAGGTTCTTCTTCTTCTAATTCTAAGTTGGATTTCATCCATACTTTGTTTAAAGGTTTACCTACATTGATGTTTAACATAATTTCTCAGCTTGCTGGTCCTTTTTCCTTTACTCTTGTGGGTAAGTTTCTCTTGAGGCATCCAAATCTGAATGTTATTCATAAGTTTTCCTTGAACCTCAAACTATAAGGGTAATTCACATTTGGTTTGAAGGACCAATGACATGTTGTGATTTAGCTTTCAAATAATTTGGATTACAACCATAATTTACAAGAAAAGCTTACCATATATAATGTTCTCAAATACATTTGCTTAAATGGATGCTAAATTTTAATGTTAAAGAAGAATCTCCCTTGTGGATTTCTTTTCCTAATTTAGTACTGCATTTCTTTAATACCCAAATATTATTTTCTTTAGCTTCTATTTTTGGAAGGCCCATATTGATGGACTAAGCAACTGTGTATGTTTCCCGTCCCTCTATAGCTTGTATTTTGGTAGAATTAGATATATCTAAGAAACATCCTAAGGAAATATGGTTAGGTTCAGAGCACAATGGATATCAAATTTGCCTATATTTTGCACTTATTGTAAAATGCATGGACATTGTAACACTGATTATTTTAATTTGCACCCTTATATATGTAAGCAGAAGGGTATCCCTAAAGATGTAGAAAGGCATAACATTGATACAACAAAGGTTGGAAATTTTGAGAAGGTTTGTGGGGAGGATGAAATCCCTATGACTACTAGGAATGCTTTCGACGATCCTGCTGAACTAACTCTCCAAGAGCATTCTTCTAAGCTCATGCTAATCGAGGATTCTCCTGATGGTGTGTTTAAGCATTAGGGGTCTATGAATATTGAGGAATAAATTGATATTATGGTGGTGGAGCATAATAACACTCTATCTTTCTTGAAAAATTTTGTATCTAATGATATTTCTTCACATATTCTTTCTATTCTAAAAACTAATGCAGTTTCTTATGATGTAAATTTTGACATGATATCTCATTAGCAAGACAAGAAGAAACTAACCTTGGAAGAAGGAGAAATTTTTCAAGGGGAAAATGAGGGGTGTGCTATAAACTAGGCTATAACTTTGGAAAAGGGTAATAAGGATTCTAATACTTTATCTCAAATTTATGTTGCTAACAAGGGTAAGGAAAAATATGCTGATGGTAATATTATATTTGGTGATGAGGCTAATGATTTTACTCCTCTTAGCTCTAGAAAAAATAATAAAAATAAAAATAATGGTATAAAATGCTCTAGAACCATGCAATCTCAAACTTTTCAATTACAGTCTTATGTTTAAGCCTATTATTTGGAATGCAAGAGGTATTAGTTGCACGTCCACTTGAATTAGAGTTAAAAATTTATTGTCGTAGTCATAATATGTCTATGCTTATTTTGATTGGGCCTTTTATTTCTAATAATAGGTTGGATAATACTGTAAGTTTTTGGGATTTTCTCATGTTGTGTCTAATATTTTTAATCGGATCTGGGATCTTTGGAAGGATCCTATGGTTATTGATATTATGGGTGATTTTACTCAAGTAATCCAATATAATCTTAATTTCTTACAATTTCATTATTTTGCCTCATTTATTTATGATGCTTCCTCTCAGATTATTATAAGTAATTTATGGGACCAACTCATTCAATTTAATAGTCATGTCAACTCTCCTTGGTTGATGGGTGGTGATTTTAATACTATCTCCTCTCCTACTGAAAGGCTCGAGGGTTACAACCCTTTCTATCACTCTATGGAAGATTTCAATAATATGATGTTGGACTATACCTCATTGACATTGGTTGTAGCAAATTCACATGGAATCATGGTAATCTCTAACAATGTTTGGATAGAGTTTTTTTTTTAATGATACTTTGATTAATTATTTCACTTCTACGCATGTTGAACACCCCAACAGATTGTTTTATGACCATTCTCTTATATTTATCTCTATTTGGTTAAATCAAAGCAACTCTGCTTGTAATATTAAATTTTAGAACATGTTTTTTCTTGATAAATATTTTCTTATTATGTTCAGAATAAATGGCAAGCCCCTCTGCATCTAGATAATTCTATTTTTTGTATGAATAGATTGTGGTTTAAACTGAAGAGATTAAAGAAAAAATCAAATTCGTGGATTTGTAAAGTTTTTAAAAATTTTTTCTCTAATATTTTAGTTGTTGAGGATAAAGTTAATTATTTAGAACACAATTATCAACTTCATCATTCTTATGATAATTTTTCTGTCTTCCAAAGGCTAAAAATGATCTTTTCTCCTTACAAGCTAAGGAAGAAGCTTATTGGAAGCAAAAAGCTTCTTGTAAGCATCTTATTAATGGGGACAATAACACTTAATATTGTCATGCTTTATTTAGAAGAAATAGAGCTAGCAATTGGATTCATAAAATTTCTAAGGTTGATGGTTCTTTTATTAATGACGAGGGGATATTGCTTCTTCTGGGGTGGATTTCTATAATAATTTGTTTAATAAAATATTTACACATGCTAGTATTGATACCCTAATCTTATCCATCATATCATTAATCAAGAGGAAAATTTGTCCCTCGCTACTTTTCCCACTTTGGACCAAATCAAGAATATTATTTTTTATATAAACACTTATTCTGTTGTTGGTTATGATGGTTTATGTACTATTTTGTTTTTCAAAAAGTTTGGGATATTTTTAATTTTGATGTTTTACATACTGTTAATGATTTCTTTTCTGGTAATATCATGTCTATGTATTTCTCATCGACTTCTATTATGCTTTTCCCAAAAGTTTCTAGCGCATGTAATTGGAATGATTTTTGACCTGTTAATCTTTGTACCTTTTCTAGTAAGTTGATCTCAAAATAACTTATGAACCGGCTTTCTCCTTTAATCCCTAGAATTATTGCTCCAAATCAAATTGGTTTTGTTAAAGGTAGATCCACTTCGAATAATAATTTATTGACTCAAGAAATTATACATGACTTAGATGTTAAGGTGCCTAGTGGCAACATTAGATTTAAATTGGACATCACTATAGCTTATGATAACATTAATTGTGATTTTCTTCACCAAATCTTACTTTTATTTGGCTTTAATTCTTTTTTTTATTAACCTTATTAAACACTCCATCAAAAATTCATATTTTATTATTATTATTAATGGTAAAAGTAATGGTTTCTTTAAGTCTTCTCATGGCTTAAGGCAAGGGGATCCTATTTCTCATGCACGTTTTATTATTGCCATGGAGTATCTTTCTAGAAGCATTTCTACTTTTTATGAGATTTTTTTGAGCAACTTCTATAGAAATATGGGTGGTTTACCTGTTTCCCATTTTTGTTTTTCTGATGATTTTATTATTATTTTTTATAATGCTTCTATTAATCACAAGAATAGAATCATTAATTTTTTAAATGAGTTTCAAAGTCTTAGTGGGCTGAATATTAACAAGAGTAAGAGTTCCTTTTTTGTATTGAATAAGGTTCCTCATGATCAGGTTATGTCCATTAAGAATAGTACTGATTTTTTACAATGTACATTTACCATTAAGTATTTAGGGGTCCCCCTTTATAAGTGTAGGAATAAAAACTTTCTTTTTGATGATCTTATTTCTTCTGTGCATAAAAAGCTTAATTCTTGGAATTCTAATTTTCTATGTTTTGGTGGAAGATTAGTCCTTATTAAAATTGTTTTGTGTTCGTTACTTTTTTATATTTTTCAAACTTTACAACCTACCATCACTATTTGTAATAGGTTTGAAAAATTATTAAATAATTTTTTTTGTGTGGTTCCAATGTGAATTCTATAGTTCTTTGGTCTTCATGGACTAATTGTTGTGGTAGTTTTTAATAAGGGAGGTTGGGTTGCAATAATATGTATGACCTTTTTGAGGCTTTTTCTTTTAAATTATGGTTCAATTTTAGGTCAAAACTTTCTCTTTGGGCTAAGTTTATGACTGATAAGTATTGTGTTGGTAAGCATATTACTATGTGTTCTTATAATATAGGTGACTCCATGGTTTGGAAAAGGATCTGTAGTATCAAGTGGAAAGCCAAACCTCATGTTAATTGGGGTCTTTATAGATACAACCTTTTATTTTGGTGGGACCAATGGTTTGGTAATCAGTCCATTGACTCTATTCATTATACCTTTACTACTAGTGCCATTTAGGTGGACCATTTTATCACAGATAATAATTGGGACTATAATAAATTTGATGATATGATTCCATAATATGTTAATTCTAGGATTCTTAATTTGCCTTTAAGTATGGATTCTAATGATTTGCTTTTATGTGATATATCTATGTTTAGTTTGAAGGATACATGGCATGTGTTTAGAGAAAAGCATTCTATTGGGAAAGGTTTTTCTATTATTGGAATAAAAGGATTCCAAAGACCATTTTTATTTTTATTTTGATAATTATGCACAATTATATTCCTACTAATGATATTTGAAGGAAGAGATGATTCATTATTACTTTTAAGTGCCAATGCTGCTATAATATTGAAACTATTCATTATGTTTTCATTTTGGGTCCTATTGCTGCTAGAATTTGGGTCTATTTTGAAGACATGTTCAAGTTAATTTTTTTTATTGCTCACTTGTCCAATAATGATTCGTTGGATTTATGGTTTATTAACTCGAAAGGTCATATCAGAAATTTGATTCCATCCCTTATTCTATCCTAGTTGTGGAATTCTAGAAATAACTCCCTTTTCAATAAGTGTGCTTGCTTAGTTCTATTACACTTATATTATCTACTACAAGGATATGTTTCAGTTATTGAATATCATGTTTAGGGGTCTTATTTTCAGCCTAATTTCTTTATATACCCGCAACTATCTCCTTTTTGGTTTTGGTAAATTGTCTAATTGGTTTGATTATTGTCATATTTTGCCTCATAAGCAGCTAATTGTGTCTAGAAACCCCTATTATGCTTCGAATATTTTTCTTCTCAAAATTTTTGGCAGGTATTACTCCTTTGCTATGTTGCCTGCTTCTAATTTTTGGCCTGGAAGGATGGTACTTAAAACTTATCTTTGGATCCTTTCTATTTTTTCGGTGTTGGCCTCTGGCAACCCTAGAATGTACTTAGGCCTCTTTGTATTTTTTCTTATTGGGGACCTTGACTTGTAGGATTTTTATTTTTGCTTTTTTTTTGTAACTCTTCTGAGCAGTAGTGAGCTCAAAAGCCCTGTAAGGGCCATTTAATTTTATTTTAATCAATGCCTAGTTCCCTTAGAGGGTTTCCCCTAAAAAAAAAAAAAAAAAAACTCTAGTGAAACTTTTATAGATTCAAACTTCTTAGGTTTTAACCATGGGTTTTACTTATCCTATGGCTTGAATTTTAGGTTATTTGGAGTTCATTTAGTATATAAATTAGGGAACACTATTTCACCTTATATAAATTACATAGGTTTTTTAATAAATTACTTAAAATTCAAAGTAATTAAAAAAATAAAATAAAATGCCTTAAAAATAAATTCAAAGAACATTGAAGAAAAAATGAAATCCACATAAAAAACATAAAAATGATGATTAATTTAAAATTAAATAATAATTCAGTAAATAAAAATATATTAAAAAAATATAAATAACTTCTCAAATGGCTTGAAACACTTGTAGTCATCTTTAGAGGTCATTCTTGAACTATGGTAATGATTTCAAGATATTTTGAATTGATTTGGATCAAAAAACAAAAAAGCCTAATTACTTGAATTTTACTACAATTATCTGGGTTCATTTTGCAAAAGTCATGTTAATTATTGAAAAAAATATAAACTATATTGCATTCAATTCCAAATTAAATTTGAAATTTATTAAAAATAAAAATAGCTACAATCTTAACAAAAATAAAGGTTAAAGTTTTGTCAACTTAATTATTAAACACAATCAAATTATAAGAAAACTTTATTAAACCCAAAAAATTCAAAAGTAATTCAACAAAATAAATCACAATGAGAGAACAAATAATAAGAATAAAATTGACTTAAAAATTTAAATTTTTTTTTTTAAATTCAATAAGTAAGAAAAAAATTAATAACAAAAATAAATATTATAAGCAAACTAAAAGACTTTGTGCACTTTATTTTATTTCTATGGTAGAATCAAATGCATTATATATTTGAGACTAGGATTTTTCAATTGATATTTTAGTGTTTTTGAAGAGATCAATTAATAAGATTCATTAAAGACTAAATCATTAAGATAATTAAATAAAATAAAGAATTCAATGCATTGGATTTGATCCATTAGAGGAGATCAAATGCATCATAAATTTATGTCTGGGACTTTCTTTAATTTACAACTATGGAAATATAAAATCCAGTTATACCTAAGCTCAACAGTCCGACCATCCATCTTCCCAACCTTCCTCCTCTTTTGCAGACAAATTGGGGACTACAACGTCATCACTAGGAGCTAAAAGCCTAAGCAAAAAGCCTAAGCAAAAAGCCCATCTTCCCACCAGGCATTATAGAGGCTATTAATTGTGGTGCCCCATTCCAACGTTAGCTATTTTCTTCCCAAAGCTATTTTCTTCACTGCTTAAAAATCTCAGAAGAGGGAAATCTCCAACAATAGCCTAAATCTCTTAAAGAAACGACCTAAAGTGTCTCATGGACATTTACAAAAAGAACTATAGTAGTTGGGGCTTATCACCACTACCCGATGATTGAAGAAAAAAGAAACTTATAAGATATTGGGCTGGGATTTGGGCCCACCAAATGTCCAATATTGAGGTATTCTTGGGTGTATTATACTAGTTTTTGCAATCAAGTGAGGTCTCACTAGCCTGTTGCGGATCAATGGTTTATGATTTTGATGATAACAACCATTTTTATTTCTCTACGACTGCCTTATGTACTGACATTTCAGGTTCACACGATCAGACTGCAATTTGGAACCAGCTCAAGATTGGGTAGACTAGGTCTGATTCAGTTTGTACACTTTTTCCTTTCTTGAGTCTATTGTATTTATTGTGGCTCCTGATGCTTTGTAACGTATAAGATTTTCTATTGCTCCCTAAAGATTTTTGTTTTTGTAACATCATCCAGGACGATATTTATATCGTCATGGACGATCTGTTCAAAAGTAGAAACCCTAATTAGGGCATCCTCATTAAAGACATCATTATGCAGAACACATCATCCTGGACGATTTTGTATCGGCTAGGACGATATGCTCAATTTAGAAAGAATATGCCGCCAGATCTACTTAGGAAATACTTAGTTTTGGACATCGGCCTGGTGGATCGGCCTGGACTATAAAATATCGGCCAGGACGATCCAAGATAGTTTTTCCAAAATTTCTATGGCAATTTTGTAAAAGCAATTAATGGTGATTTCGTCCTGGCCGATCTCAAGATCGTCCGGGCCGATTAGACAATGGTCAGCTTCATTTCAGGGTGATATTCAGGATGATTTTCCTCATAATTGAACTAATCGGCCAGGACGATAATGTCGGCAACTTGCATTAATGAGCTTATTTTGAGCCCTTCTATTTAAGAGATGACATGACACTTTATAAGTGTCTTTGGCAGCCATTGTAGCTTCATTATTATGGGGCAAACTTCAAGAGAAGCTTGAAAGGGAGTGAGGAATGGGTAAAGTCTGAGAGACGGGGAAGATCCTTTGCGGGGTGACTCAAGGGAGTGTGGAGGGGTATTCCACACAGTTGCTCTAGTAGGCTTGCACCTTAATACTGTCAGATTCAAGGCTTGTCTCGAGGGAAGTTCACCAGAGAAGAAGTTCACTTTGGGGTCAAAGGACCCGGCAACTCGGCCGCACCGGGGAAGGTGGAACTGATTTTGTAAGGGCTTCTCCGCCTAGATGTGGGGGCTAAAGGAGAGACACTTATTTTAGTATAATACTTGGAGGGTGCCTCTAAGGAGTGGATGTATGTCAAGGTTTGACCGAACCACTATAAATCCGGTGTGTTCTTTCTTATTATTTAATTTTTGCATTTGTTTTATTTGTGATGGTTTTGGTTTGTACATTGCTTAAAGTTTCTTCTTTACTAATTCACCACTCTCTTTATTTAGCCTTGGGACAGTTCTATAGGGCTTAACATCCCTAACAAACTTTCAAGTGGTATCAGAGCACTTTCTAGTGTCATCTGAGTAGTTTCAAGTGGTATCAGAGCGGGATTCATAAAATAAGTTTTTAAAAGCTTTTATAATTTTTTGATCCATGGCTAATCGTAATGTTGCAGAAGGTTATTCAATCACCAGACCTCCTTTATTTGAAAATGTGTCATTTGATTTTTAGAAAACTCGCATGTCTATTTTCTTGCAATTGATTGATTTTCGCATGTGACATATGATATTAACTGGTTATTCATCACCACCACGTATTGTTAATGGAATTAAAATTGATATTCATTTTAATTAATGGAATAGGGAAGAACATCTAAATGCTCAACTGAATGCAAAATCTTTAAATTGCTTTTTCTGTGCTTTAAATTCTGAAGATATCATGTTAGTATCCACGTGCGCTACTGGTAATGAAGTTTGGGATAAATTACACACCATATACAAAGGCATTAATGAAATCAAGAAATCCAAGTTGAATATGTTAATGCATGATTTTGAACTATTTTTCATGAAACCTTTTGAAACAATCTTTGGCATGTATACCAGGTTCATTCAAATTATAACATCATTGCATGCCTTAGGAAAAGAATTTTCAAATTTTGAAAAAGTTAACAAAATTCTTCATTGTCTGCTGGATAAGTTCAATTCTAAAGTTATTGCTATTTGTGAATCAAAAAATTTGAATGATTATTCAATTGATAATTTGATTTGCTCACTCATTGCCTACGAGCAAAGTTTGGGTCAAAGACTTTTGGATGCAGGTAAAACGATTGATCTAAAAGCTGAAGATACAGAAAGAGATAGCTTAGTTGGTGACGAATGCAATGACTTGTCAAGTAAATCACAAAGCTCACCAAAGCATAAGCAAAAGTGGAAAAAAGAGAAAAAATGGTAAGGATGTTCATATTCCTTCTGACGTTATTTGCTTTCGATGTAGGAAGCCTGGACATTTGAAAAATCAGTGCCCTAATTTAAAAATTCTTCCTACGAAAGAAAAGGGCAAGGTGAAGCAAAATTTAAACTGGGGGAATAATGAAAGGCAAAAAATCTCATGGGCAGATCTGGTTTCTGAAGCATCGGACCAGGAGAGAGATAATGGTTAAAAGCCTTTCGTGTTTTTGTGTTGTGTTTTTGTTTTTATGTTTTTCATTTTTATTTTGTTTATTCTTTAAATTTTTTGCTTTCGTGAAAGTTTTTCTCTGATCAACACACACATTCACTTTTCTAAAAATGAAAAATCTACTTCCTATTTTTTCTTGAAATCTTTGGTAAGTTGTGTTTGACTTCTCTAAAATAGTCAAAGGAAGAAAACTCATGTTTTTGATTCTCAGTCTCTATATCCTAAAAGAGGTTATTCTACTTTTGATTTAAAATCCTTTTCATCTTTTATATTGGTTTTTGAAACTAAATTTTTTATCTCCTTACATTTTATTCATCGCATAGGGATCTTTTGCATGTTGTTGAATCTAACTCATAATTTTCTTAATCAAGAATTTGCTTTATCAATAGGATGGGTTTACTTTTAATTTTTTAAGATTTTAGAAAGGTAGCATATTAAAAAAATTGGCCAATGATGCCAAACATAAAAGATGCGCAATGAAGCCAAATTGAAAAATATACACAAAAGTGTATAAAAAATTAAAAAATGCGCAAAGAGCGCCATTCAAATTGACAAGAGGCATAAAATGAGCCCACAAAATTTAATGCTTACCATTCTTGTACTTCTTAAAAGTTAAAAAAAAATCCTTGATACTTTCGATACTTGATTTGAAAAACCATGATTTCCTGATTCATAATTGTCCATTAATCTTCTAAGTTAGATACTTATTTTCTATGAAGGAGTTTTGAAAAAAATTAATTTTCTTTTTCCCGTTGTATTCCTGATTTGGATATTAGATTAAAATTTTTTAGGCCTTTATAAAGAACCTTGAGTTGGGATTATCTAAAATTATGAATTTCATAACCTTTTCTGGACTGCGTATGTAGATCCAATTTCTACTAAGTTTTTGATTTAAAACCATAAGAGTAACTTTCTCATTTAGAAATATTTGTTTTTTCACATAGATACGAGGACGTTTGTCTTTTGTCGTTTTGTTTTTTGTGTTGCCTCCTCAACTTGATAATGCTCAAAAGGGGAGAAGCGTATTGTTGAATCTGTATCCTTTGTCTTTTATCTTTCTTTCAAAATTAAATAAAAAACTATATTTTTATTCTGATTATTTTTTTTTAAAGGGTTATTCTAGGTAAGTTTGGGAGATGAGGGGAAAAATTGCTTTTTGAAAATTCAAATTGAATTGTTTGCCATCATCAAAAAGGGGGAGATTGTTGCGGATCAATGGTTTATGATTTTGATGATAGCAAACATTTTTATTTCTCTACGACTGCCTTACGTACTGACATTTCAGGTTCACACGATCAGACTTCAATTTGGAACCAGCTCAAGATTGGGTAGACTAGGTCTGAGTAAGTTTGTACACTTTTTCCTTTATTGAGTTTATTGTATTTGTTGTGGCTCCTGATGCTTTATAACGTATAAGATTTTCTGTTGCCCCCTAAAGATTTTTGTTTTTGGTAACATCATCCAGGACAATATTTATATCATCCTGGATGATATGTTCAGAAGCAGAAACCCTAATTAGGGAATCCTTATTAAAGCAGCCGTCATTATGTAGAACACATCATCCTGGACGATTTTGTATCGGCTAGGACGATAGGCAAAATTTAGAAAAAATCTGCCGCCAGATCTACTTAGAAAATACTTATTGTTGGACATTGGCCTGGTGGATCTGCCTGGACTATAAAGTATTAGCCAGGATGATCCAAGACAATTTTTCCAAAATTTCTCTGGCAATTTTGGAAACCAATTAATGGAGATTTCATCCAGGCCGATTAGACATCGGACAGCTTCATTTCAGGGTGATATTCAGGACGATTTTTCTCATATTTGAACTAATCGGCAAGGACGATATGTATATCATCATGGACAATAATGTCGGCAACTTGCATTAATGAGCTTGTTTTGAGCCCTTCTATTTAAGAGATGACAAGGCACTTTGTAAGTGTCTTTGGCAGCCATTGTAGCTTGGTTCTTGTAGGGGAAACTTAAAGAGAAAGCTTGAAAGGGAGTGAGGAACTGGTGAAGTCTGAGAGAGGGAGAAGATCCTTTGAGGGGAGACTCAAAGGAGTGCGCAGGGGGATTCCACAAGGTTGCTCCGGCAGGCTTGCATCTTAATATCGTCAGATTCAAGGCTTGTCTCGAGGGAAGTTCACCAGAGAAGAAGTTCACTTTGTTGTCAAAGGACCCGGCAACTCCGCCGCACCGGGGAAGATGGAACGGATTTTGTAAGGTCTTCTCCTCCTAGATGTGGGGGCTAAAGGAGAGACACTTATTTAAGTGAAATACTTGGAGGGTGCCTCCAAGGAGTGGACGTAGGTTAAGGTTTGACCGAACCACTTTAAATCTGGTGTGTTCTTTCTTACTATTTAATTTCTGCATTTGTTTTATTTGTGGTGATTTTGGTTTGTACTTTGCTTAAAGTTTCTTCTTTACCAATTCACCGCTCTCTTTATTTATCCTTGGACCAGTTCTATAGGGCTTAACATCCCTAACGAACTTTCAAGTGGTACAGAACACTTTCTAGTGTCATCTGAGCAGTTTCATAGCCTTCGCTGGAGTGGACTATTATGTTCTTTATTTGTGCCCTCTATAATACCATGAAGAATTTCTAATTTTAAGATAATAATCTTTTCTTTTCTCTTTTCTTTTTGGGTTGTTCTGTTCTTTGTATTTCTCAATAATTAAACCATGATTTAATTAACTAATTAAAGGGGGTTAATTTAAACAAGATTTCAAATATCTGTATAGTATAAATCAGATCATACAGTACGATTAGTTCAAAAATTGAATTTTAAAAATCTTACTCAATTCATCTCACAACTAGGAATTTACAATCATAATTAATCATGTAGTATAATTCAAATCATACAGTATGATTAGTATCCAGCCTTAGCTACTGATGATTTCATCTTATTTATGATCTCTTGAACAATGAGGCAGTTATCCAAAATGCTTCTGCCCGGAACAAAAGCTCCTTTGTATTCAGATATGACATTTGGGAGGTAGTTTTTAAATCTATTAAGGATCATACCTGCTGCCATCTTATAGACCGTTTGGCAGAGACAAATTGGTCTGAATTTTGAACATTCTTTGGCATTTGTATTTTCGGAATCAAAATAACTATAGTCTCCTTCCAATGCTTGGGCATCCGTCCTGATTTGAAAAAAATCATCAATTTCATTCCAAGTTGCTTCCTCTACAATATTCCAGTAATTCTTGAAAAAATAGGCGTTTGCACTATCAGCTCTTGGGGATTTATTATTTTCCATACCTTTTAACGTAACTTTCAGTTCTTCTTTGGTGAAATAAGACTTCAGTATTTTTTCCATGTCTTCATGAATGCACTCAGAAGTTCTGAAATTTGGCCAATCCTCCAAATTACAGTTGTGTTTGCTCCATTTATTTAAGAAGAATTTCTCCATAATCTCTTGGATAGATTCTTGATTTGATTCCAACGATCCATCTTCCCGAGCAATTTGCAATATTTGGTTGCTTCTCTTCTTAGCCGTTGCAAAAGTATGGTAGTATCTAGTGTTCTTTTCACCTTGTTCCATCCTCTGGCACTTTGATCTTTGTCTCCACCATGTAGAAATTTTAGCCAAATTTGTGTTGAATTCAATAACCTTACTTCTAAGGATAATAAGGTTCTCCTTGCTCAAACCTCCATCTCTTGCTTCTCTATTTTGCAACTACAATATCTCATTCTTTAGAACTTGTATCTTCAAGTTCAGTTCTTTCAACTTATTTTTGCTCCAAAAATAAAGGTTTTTGAGAGACCTTTTAATTTTTCTTTGTAGAATTTCATTTGAACTTCCATAGTCATTTCTTCTCCAGGATTTAGCTATGATGCCTTTTGCTGCCTCATACGAATATCATATGATCTCAAATATGATTTCTCTATTATTATGCAGTTTTTTTATTGTCAATTGGAGCAGAATTGGACAGTGGCCCAATCATATTCTTGGAAGGTGCTTGATGACTACATTTGAGAATTCCATTAGAGCTTTAAAATTTAACCAAATTCTATCCAATCTCTCCCAAATTCTTGCTAGGCCTTCTTTGTTGTTTCACCAAGTGTAGTTGGGGCCATAAAAACCAATGTCATGGTAATCATTATTGGTCATAAACTCCTTCATTTATTGCAGACCTTGAGAGAATACTAACTTTTTCCCTCCAATCTTCTCATTATTATTCAATAGACAGTTGAAGTCACCTCCAACTATACATGGATCTTCAAAGTTCATGTTGTCATATATCAACTTCCAAAGCTTCCTTCTTTCATACAAATTTTTGTTGCCATAGACAATGCAAACTTTGGCCATATTACCTTTGGGAGTTTTAAGGTTGCCTATAATACATTGTTTAGAAGAATCAATGATTTTGAACGAAGCCGTTCTATATTTCCAAAGTGCCAGGATTCCACCTGAGGTTCCTGAAGCCACCACATGGTGAAACTCCCAATCATTCCCAACCAGTTTCCTGACATCTTCTCTTCCAAAATTTTCCAATTTAGTTTATATCAAACCAATGAAAAACAAACCATTTTCTGCAATCAGATTTCTTAAGTAGTGGGAGGCTTCTTTCTTTTTTTCTCCCTTACAATTCCGAAACATAATTGAAGACATTAAATGGGATGTGGGTTTAAGGCCCCAACCTTCTCTACTCCTACTTAACCTTTCCTCGTTCTATAGTTCCCTTTTATAGGTCCTAGCATTTTTATTTCCTTAGCTAGTTTGGTTTTGCTGCTAGACACCTTAGAGATAATATTGATGCTTTCCACCTGCTCCATGAATTTAGGATTTTTGATTTCCTGTACAGTCTTCTTGACCAGTTTATGAATGTCATTATGCTCGGCTTGTGTCTCAGCCCTTTCAGTCAATAAATTCACTGGTTGTTCTTCAGCATTTTCTTTCAGAATTTCAAATGGATAGCTTATGAATGCAATTTCCTATTTTGTTTTACCATCAATCGGCGCCTGTGGAGTTTTAGCCATTTTGCCTTCCATGTAACCTTTATGATTTTGATGATAGCAAACATTCCTTATTTCTCTATGATTTCCTTATGTGCTAACATTTCAGGTCCACACGATCAGACTGCAATCTGGAACCAGCTCAAGATTGGGTAGACTAGGTCTGTGTCAGTTTGTAATCTTTTTCCTTTCTTGAGTCTGTTGTATTTGGTGTGGCTATAACTTGGTAGAAATTCTCTTGCTCCCTATATGATTTCTATTTTTGTTAACATCGGCCAGGACGATCGTAAGATCGGCCTGGATGATCTGTCCAAAATCAGAAACCCTAGTTAGGGCATCCTCATTAAGGCAGCCGTCAACAGATCGGCCTTGACGATACTTATATCGACCAGGACGATAATCTCAATTCAGAAAGAATCAACCGCCATAATCAGTTTAGGAAGTCTTTGTTTTAGGAAATCGGCCCGGAAGATATTATTATCGTCCAGGATGATGTAACTCAATCATGCCTAAATTGATCTAGTATCTTTAGAAAGCATTAATGGTTGATTGATACGATCACGTCGTCTGGGACAATCGTATGATCGGCCAGGATGATGGCCTAGACGATCTATATCGGCCAGCTCAAAAACAGGGCGATGATCAGGATGATTGAAATCGATTTTAAACTAATCGGCCAGGACGATCGTAAGATCAGCCAGGACGATGTAACCAATTTTCTTCTGATCGTCCCATATCGTCCCGGGCTAATGAGCTTAATTATTACTGATCGGCCAGGACGATATACCTATCGTCCTGGACGATAATGTCAGCAACTTGCATTAATGAGCTCGTTTTGAGAGCCTCTATTTAAGCTATGGCAAGGCACTTTATAAGTGTCTTTGGCAGCCATTGTAGCTTCGTTCTTGTGGGGGAAACTAGAAGAGAGAGCTTGAAAGGGAGAGAGGAAAGGGTGGAGTTTGAGAGAGGGAGAAGATCCTGTGAGGGGGAACTCAAGGGAGTGTGGAGGGGGTTCCACACGGTTGCTCCAGCGAACTCGCACCTTAGTACCATCGAATTCAAGGCTCGTCTCGAGGTAAGTTCACCAAAGAAGAAGATCTCTTTGGTGTCAAAGGACCTGGCGACTCCACCGCACCGGGGAAGGTGGAAGTTATTTTGTAAGGGCTTCTCCGCCTAGCCGTGGGGGCTAAAGGAGAGACACTAGTTTAGTGCAATACTTGGGGGGTGCCTTCAAGGAGTGGACGTAGGTCAAGGTTTGACCGAACCACTATAAATCCGGTGTGTTCTTTCTTTTTACTACTTCCGCGTTTTAATTTCAGCATTTATTATTGTGGTGATTTGGATTGTGTTTTGGTTTTAAAGTTTTCCAATTCACCTCTCTTTTTAATTAGCTTGGGACTAAGTTCAAGAGGGCCTAACATCCCTAACGAACTTTCAATAGTCATCCAATAATTGGTATCAGAGTCTTGGCTCTTTTTATTTTATCTTAAAATTCTAGAGTAAATCCACTAATAAACTATGGCACATGGTTTTCATAAGGGTTCACTTCCAGAAGGATAATCTACTTATTGTCCACCATTATTAGATAATGTTCCTTTCGATTATTGGAAAAATATAATTTGTATATTCTTAAGAGGGTAAGACTCTCATATGCGACACATGCTTACACACCAATATCATACACCCACTAAAGAAATAAATGGAATTAGAATTTAAAAAATCATTTGATGAATGGACTGCATTTTAGAGGGAATTAGATAATTTAAATGCTAGGGCATGTAATACTTTACATTGTGTAGTTCTTCCAAATGATTACATTAAAATTTCCATGTTAAATTCACTAAAATAATTTTGAGATAAATTAATTATAACTTATGAAGGTACTAGTTAGGTTAGAGATGCTAACATAAATAGACATGATCATGAATATGAATTATTTCATAAGTCTCCTTCTGAATCTATTTTTTATATGTATATAATATTTATTAAAATAACTAATACATTACTTTCTCTTGGAAGAATATATAAGAATCAAGACTTACTCTATAAAATTCTTTGATACCTTCCTAAAGAATGTGATGCTAAAGTAACTGCAATTAGTGAGGCTAAAAATTTATTTACTTATCCACTTGATCAGTTTTTGGGCTCTTTAATAGCACATGAACAGATTATAGCTCAAAGGGATAAATTTGGATAGCCCTTCTAAAAAAGGGAAAGAGAAAGGTGAAATTATTGCCTTATAGGTTGATGGTAATGATGAACCTAGTTCATCAAGCTCTAATGAAGATAGCAATGAGGTGGTCATGCTTTCAAGAAGACTTGGAAGCTTACTAAGGAAGAAAAATCAAAGGTATAAGAAATCTAAAATTATAAATTTCAAACCAAGAAATTTCTTGTAGGAGAATGATTATTTATTACCATTGCAAGAAGCTTGGACATATAAGAGGAGATTATCTAAATCTTATTGATTCAAAAAAGAAAGAGATGGATGTAGAGTAAAAGAGCGACATGAAAAAAAAAATAAGCAATTCAAGAAGAAGAAGAAGAAGAAGAAGAAGAAGAAGAAGAAGAAGAAGAAGAAGAAGAAGAAGAAGAAGAAGATAAAGAAGAAGAAGAAGAAGAAGAAGAAGAAGAAGAAGAAAAAGAAGGCTCTATGGGCCTACCCAGATTCAGATAAATCAAGTTAATCAGATGAAGAGCTGAACATTTGCCTTATGGCAGGAGGAGAATCTGATCATGATTCTCAAGAGGTATGTAATGATATATCTTATGAAGAATTAGAAGATGCTTTTAATGAATTAGTTATTGAATATAAAAAATTAAAAATAAAATATAATATTTTAGAAAAAAGAGCATAAAAATTTAGATATGTATTTTAATAATTTAAAAAAATGTATGTGATGATTTGAAAAATAAAAATAGTTCTTTATTAGATTGATTTATACTTGTTTGTAAACTTGAAAGAGAAAATATTCTATTAAAAGCAAGATTAGATTTATGCATGAAATCACAAGTTCATTATAAAGTTCTATCAAGTACAACATTAAATAAAAATTCTTCTTATATGCCACATGGACATCATGCTAAGCCATATGCCAATACTAATATTTAGTTTAATTATTGTGGTTGAAAAGTACATATCTCATTTGATTAAAAGGCTCATAGATAAAAAAATGCTAAATAATCATCTTTTGTAAGGGTTCCAAAAAATACAAGCACTTCAAATACCATATAATAGTTGTCATACTACTCTTTAAAAATGTGGACCTAAAAAATATTTGGGTTCAAAAAGTTAACATTTAATTTTCATTTTTGTAGGAATGCCTTCAAAGTAAAATCAATGAACGCATGTGGTTCTTAGACAGTGGATGTTTAAGACATATGACAGGCGATAAAGCAAAACTCTCTACATTAGAATTAAGTGATAGAGGATATGTCACATATGAAGATAATGCAAAGGGAAATATTATTGGCATTGGATCCATATGTAAGAACTTTATTACTTTAGAAAAAGTCTTATTTGTTCCTGGTTTAAAACATAACTTAATTAATTAGTTAATTATGCGATAAAGGTTTAAATGTTTTTTTTTTTATTCTTCACATTGCATTATTAAAAATAATGAAACTATTTTGCTTTTAGGAAATAGAGATAAAATAATTTATTTAATTTATTTAGAGAATACAAATTATGTCAATTTGAATTTACTTTGCATGAAATATAAAAAAGATGATGCTTGGTTATGGCATAGAAGGCTATGTCAAGCCAATATCCATACTTTAAATAAAATTTCTAAACTTGATTTATTAGTTGGTTTATGAAAAATTAATTTTTATTTTGATTCTATATGTGATGCATGCATTTATGGTAAACATATGAAAAGTTCATTCAAAAGTAAAAATATTTTTTTATAAGTAGACCTTTACAAGTATTATACCTGGACTTATTTGGGCAAATTAACATAATTAGTTTAGGTGGTAAAAATTATAGATATGTTATTATAGATAATTATTCAAGATACACTTGGGTATTATTCTTAGCTAACAAAATCATGCATTTGATGATTTTAGAAAATTTGCTATGTTTATTCAAAGAGAACAAGGTTTTTTTATTCATAGAATTCAAATAGATCACTGTGGAGAATTTTAAAATAAATTATTTGAAAATTGTTATGATGCAAATAGAATTAGACATAATTAGTTTAGGTGGTAAAAATTGTGAAGTTGAAAGAAATCATCATACTTTGGTAGAATTATCAAGATAAATGTTATATGAATATAAATTTCCAAAGTATTTTTGGGTAGAAGCAATAAGCACAGCATGTTATGTTACAAATAGAGTTTATTTAAGACATATTCTTAAAAAGACCCCTTATGATTTTTTTTTTTTTTTTTGGGGAAAGAAACCTAAGATTAGTCATTTACATGTTTTTGGATATAAGTGTTTTATTTTAAATAATAAGAAGGATCCTTTAGGTAATTTTTATAGCAAGTCTAATGATGGTATATTCATAGGATATTCAATTTTGGAAAAATCTTTTAGGGTTTTTAATAAGAGAAAATTAATGGTTGAAGAATCTGTTCAAGTAATTTTTAATGAAAACCCCATAGATTTAATAAGAAATTAATTGAATGGTGAAGATATTGAAAATATAAACAAACAAATTTGGAAGAAAAGGAGGATGATTCATTTCCTAAAGAATGGAGATATAATAGAAATCATCCAAAATAATTAATAATTTGTGATCCTTTTCAAGGTCTTAAGACTAGGAGAAACATTAAGGATGAAGTAGAATATTATGCAATTCTATCAGAAATTGAACCTAAAAATATAGATGAAGCTTTACAAGATAATTTTTGGATAATTTCTATGGAAGAGGAACTTAACCAATTTATAAGAAATGATGTTTTAGAGTTAGTCACAATACCTCATGATCATAATATAATTAGAGCTAAATGGGTTTATAAAAATAAGCTAGATAACACAGGAAGTATCATTAAAAATAAAGCTAGATTATTTGTACAAGCGTACACACAAATAGAAGGAATAGATTTTTAAGAATCTTTTGTATCTGTAGCAAGACTAGAAGCCATTAGATTACTCATTGCCTTTACTTATTTTAAGGACTTTAAGCTTTTTCAAATGGATGTCAAAAGTGTATTTTTTTAATGAGTATATTGATCAAGATGTATTCTTAGAACAACCACCAGGTTTTGATAGCATTAATTTTCTTAATCATGTACATAAATTAAAGAAAGAAAAATTTGGTTTAAAATAGGCTCCACGGGCTTGGTATGATAGGTTAAGTAACTTTTTAATTGAACATAATTTTAGAATAGGTAAGGTAGGTACAACTCTTTTTATAAAAAATATTAGAGATGATTTAATTATTATAGAGATTTATGTTAATGATATATTATTTGAAAGTATAAATGAAAGTTTATGTCATGAGTTTTCCTCATTAATGCTAAAGGAATTTGAAATGAGTATGATGGAAGAACTCACCTTTTTCTTAGGAATTCAAATAAAACAACTAGAGTCTAGCACATTTATATGTCAAACCAAGTACCTAAATAAATTATTATAAAATTTTGATATGAAGAGATTCAAATTAAGTAAAACTCCTATAAGCCCATCTACTAGACTTGATTTAGATGAATCAGGAAAACTAATAAATCAAAAGCTTTATGGGAGTATGATAGGTTCACTTTGTATCTTACTACTAGTCAGCCTGATTTTATGTTTGTTGCATGTTTGTATGTAGCATTTCAAGGTAATCCTAAAGAATCATACCTAACAGCAGTTAAGCAAATAATTTGCTATTTGATTGGAACTACTAAGTTAGGCTTATAGTACCCTAAAAAAATTATTATCATGTAATTTAGTTGCATATTTTCTATGTAGACTATGGTGGTTACAAGGTTAATAAAAAAGTACATTTGGAATTGATCAATTTTTAGGATTGTCCCTTATTTCTTAGTCTTCTAGAAAATAAAATTCAGTCATTTTATCAACTCCTGAAGGAGAGTACATAGCCGTAAGTAGTTGTGTTGCTCAAATTTTATTGCTAAAACAATAATTAGAAGATTTTGGAATTAAGCTTAAAAATATTACCACTTAATGTGATAATACAAGCATTATAAGTTTAACAAAAAATCCTATACAACATTCATGAGCTAAACACATAGAGATTACACACCATTTTATTAGAGATCATATTAATAAAGGTGATGTGAATATATATTTTGTAAACACACATTCTCAAATAGCTGATATATTTACGAAACCTTTAGCTGAAGAAAGATTTTTCATGTTAAGATGTATGCTTGGAATGTTAGATCATAACATTTATTTTTTTATATTTTTAATTATTTTTTAATGTTGTCAAAGGGGGAAAAGAATTATATATGTTGGTCATAATTCTTTTTATATGCATATATTTAGGGAGAGAATTATTTTTTTTTTAGCAAATTAGCATTCAAAAATATTTCTCAATTATCATATATATTTTTCTAATGCTTAAAACTTATGATAAAAGGTCAATTTGCACCTTTGTTTTAACTATACCCAACTTAAGTTTGCCAACAACAAAAAAGGGAAAATTGTTGTTATAATCTATCTCATGACCTATTTTAGAGATTTTGATGATAACAAACATATGCTTAGATGTTCTAATTTGTGTGCTAAGTATTTCAGATGTAATGATTTGATGGATGTGAATAGTAATTACTTATGAGATTTACATTGGACAACAGAAGTTCAATCAAATTTTGAGCTTAAGATTGACAAAGATGGACAATTAAAGGCCTTTATATTCTCATAGGAGTATTTTAGGGGTCCATTAATATTTACTTGTATGGCTTGATTTGCTCACCATCTAAGTATCTATTAATTATATATTAATCTTGATATAGAAATCTATAAGATTTCTTTATTAAATAAATTTTATAAGCTTCATTTACAACATAATTGTTATCAAATATGGAAAGATATATAATTAGGGAAATTAAATGTAATAAGGTTATAAAATAATATTTTTAATATTTATTCATTTTAAATTAGCTTATTTCACATCAATTTATTAAGGTATGATTTATTTTATATAAATTACATCTTATTAATATATTAATATTCTATATATCCTTAAATTTTTAAAAAATGTTCATAAGATGTTATTTTACTTAATATGATATTAGGTTGTAAGAAACATATTTTAATTTATATTGAATTATATTCCTTGGATTTTTTAGATAAATTGATAGGTTATATGACTCATTTGGATCTCATTTAAATTTATAATGAATTTCTAAACATTATCCAAGTTTAATATAATTTGTTGGGTAACCATTTTTAACTTATTTTGGATGAATAAGAAAATCTTTTTACTTTTCCTTGTGACTAACCATTTTATGGCCATTTGAAACTTATATATATATATATATATATATATAATTGAATTCTTGATCAAATATAATATTATTAGTTATTAAAGTAATATTATATTAATAGTTTTATTCAAAATTGACTTTACTTTCCCTTTCCTTTTAAATACACCTTCTCCTCTTAATGTAAGGGCTGCACAAAAAAGAAAACTCTAGAATTTATTCTATTCTTTTTTTCTTATTTAGATGATAAATCTTGAGAGGATAAACATTTATTTTAATTCTAAGAGCTCTTTTCATTCGCGAGATCAAATTATTGGTTGGAAAGTTTCAACACACAAAACCGTGTAACATCTCTTAGAGTTCTTGAGTTTGTTTTCCTTCACTAAATCATTACTTGTTGTTCTTTTAACTTTCACCATATATTTATTTCTTGAAAATATTTATTATTTGGTGAAATATTAGTTGGAAATGTTATATTAAGCTTTCTATATTACATCTCTTAAATCCATAAAGTTAGCAAAACAAGTATTTTTATTTTCTTTTATGTGGCATAGATTTACATTTAAATTCAAATTCATTTTTTTATTTGAAGAGTAAAAGTTTAAAATAGCAAAAAAACTATTTTTATTTAAAATATTATTCAAATTTTTATCGAAATATAAATCTATCTTAAAGTGTGCAAATTTAATATTTCATTTGCAAGTAGTGAGGTGATGAAAATTAATTTGTAAGATTACCTCAAATATTTTTGACATTTTTTTGCAAGATAATTTGAGGTTATATTTTTTAATTTTCTTAATCTAAGTCATTTGTCTTAATTAAGTTTAAATTGTAATAGATTGAGTTGTACTCATCTGTGTTGGTGTAGGAGAGTACTTAGGTTGTAAAGAACTTTGGTTTAAAGAAATTAGGTTTGTAAGGCAAACATGGGAATAATGAATTCTAGCCCAAGAGTTGGCTAGCATGAATGTAGGTCGGATTGGAATCTAGGCCGAACCACATAAAAATATTGTGCCTCTTATTTTTATTTCTTGCATCTATTTTTCTTTATCCTTTTCATAAAAACAGTTTGATTTTTTATTCTTTTCAAAATAGCTTTAAAATTATTTTATTTTTCATCTTTTAATAAAAAATTTAAAAACCTTAATTCACTCCCCTTCTTGGGGTTCCATAGTCATCCAACAAGATATTAGTGGGATTTTAAAAGGTGATTTTCCTTGCATGGTACAAAAAAATCTAAATTAAATTTCTTTAAAAAAATTGGAAATTATGATTAAATTTCAATTATGGAGTTAAACAGGCCATTAGGGTTAATATATTGCCTCATAAGGCAAAGATAAAATCTCTTATTGTGTTTAAACCCATAATTATAGATTTTCTCTTGAATATCGTAGACTTATTTAATGAAGAACCATATATGACTCTGGAAGGTCTAAATAAAATTCAGTCAAATATCTGACTATGATAATCAAGAGATGTAATAGTTAATTTCATATTTGAATTTTTTTTAGCAAATGATGTATCTCCCTGATAAGAGAAAATAACATCTGTTAGCAATTATTTGATTATGATGATGATGATCATTATAAATTTGATTTCAAAAAAGAAATGTTATTTGAGTTTTAAAAAAATTGACGTAGGCTCTAGATCTTCTATGTGTGCAAGCCCTCATAGTTAATTACATCATAAGAAAATGGAGTCTCCTATGAATACTCTTGATTAAAATAATGATAGAAATTCTCTTTAGAGATTTTATAGGAATGATATCAAGGAGATGAATTTGAAGTTCCAACTGAGATTGGATCGAATTATGAACACTTATTTCCAAATTTAACATAGGGGAGGTAGGATACACCTTAGGATTTTGAAACAATTCATAAATTTCCCAACCTAATATAAGTATTGGGTTTTAAATTTTGGATTGAGAAGAATCTTAATTTGAATTGATTATTTTATTAGAAGTTTGGGATTATATTCCCAGAGTTTTAGGTCTTATGATTTAAAATATACCCCGAATCCTAAATCTAAATTTGGACATTCGAATATGCTAGTACAAACCTAGCTAATGTAGTGTTAAACTTGTACTTACCTCAGCCTTGATTATTGACCAAGCTAATCACCTAATCAATTTTAAATATATATGAGTTTGGTCTTTACGAAAGAGTGGTTGGAACATATTTATTAATTTTTTTAAAAATTGGGACTGATATTTAGAGCAAATCCTAATTTTTCCCATGACTTATGTAGGGTAAAAATGCCTAAGAAAAATGCAATTAGAATTTAAACTTTTTTTTAATTTATTTCCAATGCAATAAAATGTTGAACGACTCAATTAGATGCATAAAATAGAATGTAACAATTTTTTAAAAAGGCTAGGAAATATTTTTTTTCCTAGAGATTGGACAACATCTCCTTTACAAATCGCATTCTCAAAGGCCAGGTTGTCTACAATAACCCATATGTGAGGAGGTGCCTAACATGGAAATTAAGGTAATTATATTCTTTTTATAGACTCCCGATGGTCCTAGGCTTACTTCTTAGATAATTAGAGTTTTTAAGTTATCTAAAAATTTTATTTAAATTTATGTCAAACAATTTTGCACATACCCTCATGAGCCTCTACATATCTAACCTATAAAAAACATGGCATATAATCACCAAAAATTTGAGAAAAACAAGCAAAATCTTGTACACAATCAAATCAAATTAAACACATCAATCAATATAATTAAATCTTTAAAGTAAATTATGTAGGTAAATGTCCCATTTATTACAACCCAAAGTTGCATAAATTTAAAAGTGGTCGGGCACCACTATTCACAAACTTGAATTCTAATCCTAAGATATATGTACGTGACTTTGAGTTGGATACTCTCTATCTTGGATTCCTTGGTCTTATCCTCTTCAGTCTCCTTGGGTTCATCATACCTAGGTACCCAAATGAAAAGAAATCTCTTGCCCCAAAGCGGATGTTATTCTTTCCACTATGCGTATTAAATTGATCCAAATTTAGGCTTCTAAATGAAAAAGGATGAAAAGTTATAATTTTTTTAGTTTTCAATTACAAGTTTTGGAGTGAGAGAAAGTTGGTGAGAGAAACACTGGGAATTCAAATTTCTTTTTCATTTTTTTGGTTCATTTCTACAGGCCACTGCTTCTGCGGCTAGTAGGTCCGGCGATCTGTTGGTGTTCTGGCGACATTTGGAGGAGTAGATGGAGCGTAATTGGCTCCTCTTGTTGGAGTACTGGGTGAATTACAGGAAAGGTTTTTCTATCCCGGTGAAGAGGTCTTCAGATGTTTTCAATGGAGGTTCGAAAACACTTGAAGATTTTAATAAAAATTTCAAAAGTATCAAAGCAAAACCTTTGATCATTAATGAGGGTGGTCTATTGCAAAAGAAAGTTTCTCTTGTTCCGGTGACTGGGAAAGGCAAAGAGATTTTAAAGGAGGAGGGTGTTATTAAATTGAAATAATTTAATAGTCCTGTTTCTGTCAGCAAGGTAATTGGAAAATATAACTTGGAAGCTTTTTCTTCTAATGGTCCAAGGATCTCTTTTAGTTTCAAATATGCTTTGTTGCCTTCTTCACCAAGTCGGAATGACATGGTGTCTTCCCCCCAGTTGAATTTTAAATCCAAGAATGATGATAAGGTGGATGAGGAATTGCGGCAAAGGAATGATGCTGAGAGATCTTTGATAGTTCCTGTTCCTGATAATGAAGTTCTGAACAAACCTTCTCAACCGGCGAGCTTATGCAATAATATGGAGGCCCATTCTGTTTGGCATAAAAAATAGAACATCAAGGTTGATAGATTGGAGTTGGGCTCATTTTTACCTGAAGATGGTAAGGGAGTGAAGTTACTTGCTAAGAAAGAAATTGAGAATGCTAGAAGATTGGAGAAAGATTTAGTGGTGAAGATTTTTGGAGAAGACATTCCATTCCATTTGGTAAGTATGGATTTAAGAAGGTAGTGGAATAGTTTTGGAAAATTCCACATACTGGATTGGGTCGTTGCTGGATGTTATGTTCATTTGAAGATTCTAATGCAGTGGATAACATCTTAACTGGTGGACCTTGGTGGGTGAGAGGATAGGTGGTGGGATTGGATAAATAGTCTGCTTCCTTCAATCCCAATTCTCTCAAAGGCATTTCAGCTCCGGTGTGGATAAGGCTACCTAATTTACCTCTTCATTGCTGGGATTAGGTAAACATCTGCATAATTGCTTCTATGGTGAGAAAGCCTTACCTTCTTGATGGGAATATGTTCCAATGGAGTATAAGGGAGTTTGCAAGGGTATGTGTTCGCATCCCCTTAGATTTAAAGCTACCAAAAGGGATTTGGGTGGAAGGAATGACTGGAAAATTCTATCAAACAGTTGGGTATGAAGGTTTTTCAAAATTTTGTTCTGAATGTGGCAAATTTGGTCATGCTGTGACTGACTGTAATGAACTTATTAAACAAAAAGCTACAATTTCTAGGTTGTCTTATGAAACTGTTTTATCTGAAGCAAGAATTTAAAAGGTGGATGCTAAAGCTAATTCAGATGGTAGGAAAGTGGATAATAATTCCTGGATCCAGGTGAAGAATGGCAACAGAAGAGCTAAGAGACTGGCAGACAGAAGAAGTTACTTTAATAAAATCTCCATTCCAATGAAGAAGATCTTTATTCCAAAGCTTGGTCCATCAAATTTAAAGAATACTATTGAATCTTAAGGAATTAGTTTGAGAGTTGAATCTTCTATTCCAAAATTTAGTTCCGTGCCAGGAGGATCTTCTAAAGAAGATATTGGAGCAGATCTTCAAACTGATGTTCCAGGAAAAATCAATGTTCAGGAAACAAGAGTTGATCCTTCTCTTAAAATACTCAATAAGTTTGATATCTTAGCTGGTCTGGAATAAACAAAAATCACTGAAGATGTGGAGACTCAAGAATATAGCTGTGCAAAAAAAGGAGAAATTGTTGAAAATGGTTTAAATAACATGGCTGTTTTCATGCAATGTGTGCTAAAAAAATAGAATTTGTACAGGTGATGGATAAGGAGGTTTCAAACTCCAATAAGGCTGTGGTTGGAAGCCTATCTTCTGGAAAGAAGGTTAAGCTTATTAAAGAGCTTAAGTCTCTTGGTTCGGGTAATATAATTGAACGAGATAGGAAAAAGGAAGGAGGAAAAGCTAAAAAGAATGGGGGACCTTCCCCCATCTTTAAGCAATGAATTCTCTGATTTTCTGGAATTGTAGAGGAGCCAAGAAAGTGGAGGATGCTCTATATCTGAAGGATGTGATTAAAGATCACAAGGTGTTTTTGTGGGTTTAATGGAAACAAAATTAAATTCTTTGGAGAATTCTCAAATTCTGAAATATCTTGGTAACAATTGGGAGTCTTTTTTGGTTCCCTCTCAAGGCTTATCTGGAGGTTTGATGGTTCTATGCAGAAAAGACTTGGCGTCTTTCACTGTGGTTGAAGACTTATCTCAAATGATAGTGGGGAAACTGGAGGTTTTCAGCAAAGGAATATGAAAGGTAGCAACTGTATATAGGAGCACTAATGCCATTGACAGGAAACTTCTTTGGGAAAGTTTAGAAAAACATTGCTTGGAGGAATTGCCTACAGTGATAGGTGGGGAGTTCAACTGTGTTCTCAATCAAGATGAAAAGAGAGGTGGGAAAAAAATTTCTTGTCTCAAGGAGCTAAAGACTTGAAGAAGTTTATGATCAACAACGGTCTTCATGAGGTGAGGCCTATGGGACCGAAATTTACTTGGTGCAATAATAAATCCGGTGGGGCTCATATTCTAGAGAAATTAAATAGATGTCTTATCAATTCCACAGCTTTGAATTATATCCATCTTGCACTGGTGAAACATTTATCTCGTATAGCATCGGACCATTGTCCTGTTTTATTGGAAATTTTCAAACCTATGGCAGTTTATAGCGAAGAGATCCGTTATGAAGAAGTTTGGGCTACTTACCATGGTGTAGAGGTGATTGTGCAGAAATCTTGGAGTAAATATGCAGGGATTGATCAGGCTTCATCTCCTAATGTAAATTTCAAAAGAACTTTGAGAGTTCTTTTTTTTTTTGGAGCAAAGCTAAATTCAAGAACCTTATGTCACTTCGGGATAGGCTGAAGGTAGAAATACAGGAAATCCAATTGGAGGAAGCTGAAGTGGGTATTTCTTTTGAAAAGCTATAGATTTTAATATTCAAAATCAATGAACTCAATCTCACTCTTGCACGGCTTATTACCTGGTAGAAACAAAGAGCTAAAGCAAAATGGATGGAAGAAGGTGACTGCAATTCTAGTTTTTTTCATGCATTTGCTAATGCCAGGAAAAATATTAAAAAATATTAATTGGATTAGTCACATTAAGAATTCTAATGGTAGTATTACGGAGGATGAAAATGAAATCCATAAAGTTTTTCAGACTTTTTCAAACTTTAATGGCAGCATAGACAGTGTTTGTTGGAAGGTTGGCTTGAACCTTCAGCAGCCATTGATGAAGTTGATCAATCTCTACTGGATGCTGATTTCACAAGGTAGGAGCTTCAAGTTATAGTGGAAAAATCTGGGAGAAATATTTCTCCTGGTTTGGACGGAATTACTTTTTCTTTCATAAAGAATTTTTGGAAGTGGATTGCTGATGATGTTTGGCTAGGTGTGAGTCAGTTCTTGTCTACTAGAAATATGCACCAGCCATGGAAAGAAACTATTATTGTATTAATTCTGAAAATTCAAAATCATCAAGTGGTCTCTAATTATCGGCCAATCAGCTTATGTATGACCATTTATAAAATTATTGCAAAGATGCTTTTGAGTAGATTAGAGAAGGTTATTCACAAGATTATTTCGGTGGACCAAGATTCCTTTATCAAAGGGCGATCCTTGTCAGATCATGTACTGTTGGCACAAGAAGTTTTCAATAAATTTCGGTATTCTAAAGCAAAGAAAGGTCTTCTGGAAATCAAGCTTGACATGGAATAATCTTATGATAGTATCTGTTGGAAAGCTTTGAGGTATGTGCTTTCTCACTTTAACTTTCCTAGCAAATTTAGGGAGCTTCTTTTGCAATGCATCTTAGATCCTAAATATTGAATATTGATCAATGGGAGGAAATCAGTTTGATTGAAGTAAGGTGTGGGTTTAGGCAAGGTTGCCCTTTATCACCTTATTTGTTTATTTATATTCCCAAGTTCTATCGATGCATTAAATGGTAGAAAAGGGGATGTGGGGATCTCTATTACTTCCAAGGCTCCTAGAGTTTCCCATTCTTATTTTATGCAGATGACATTTTAATCTTCTCGGAAGCCAAGACTAAAGTTATTAAGGAGTTGAAAAATATCATAAACAACTATTGTTTATGGTCGGGCCAAAAGATAAACAAATCTAAATCCATGATTATTTTTGGGAAGCATACTAACCATAGAATTAAGAAGAGAATCTCTAGTCTTCTTAAATTCAAGATGGTAAAGGAGATGAATTACCTTGGTGTGAAGATGACCATGATGAGGTTGGTATCTTCGGATTTCTATAAGCATATGGAAGTAGCAACTAACAGATTAAACACTTGGGGTTAAAAGTTCATCTCTTTGGAAGGGAAGTTAGTTCTCATGAAATCTGCATTCCTTTCATTACCAATGTTCTTATCTTCTATTTCTCTTGTGCCTTTGAGTATTCTTAAAGATTTTGACAAACTGTGTAGAATCTTCTTATGGAAGAAGAAAGATGGGAATGCTGGTCTTCATTATGCTTCATGGGATAGTCTTTGCAAGACTAAGGAAGAAAGCGGTAGAGGCTTATTCTCAGCTGTTTCCAAGGTAGGTCCTTTACGGGATAAATTGGCTTAGAATTTCATTATGAATCCTGCAGCTTTACTAAATCAAATTTTGAGAGCTAAATATGGAGAAGATGTTTGGACGGTACCAATGAAAAAAGATTGCTCAACAACTTGGAAGATTATCACCATGGGAGCTTATTACCTTAGAAACATTGTCAGATGGAATGTTTCTAATAGCAATTTGATTAACTAGATGTTTGATAGTTGGATTCTAGACCAATGCTTAGCAAAGTGGCCGACTTATGTTAACTGTTTAGAACCAAATGAGTTCAAACCAAGCTCCTTTATTTCAGAAGGAAACTGGAATACCGATCAACTTCATTTGATATTTGGGGAGCAGCTGGTAGACCTAATAACTCAAATTCCCATTGATGCCAGAAGGAGGTATGATCTTATGGAGCTTAAATCTAAATTTTCTGGAAACTATTTCTGCATAGGAATTTCAAGCATTGACATATCATAATGGAGGAATTGCTATCTGGAATTGGATGAAAAAGTTAAAACTTAGACCAAATGTTGAACTATTTTGGTGGAGGCTTTGTAATGATGCCATTCCTTCTAATGAATTTTTGTTTAGAAGAAGATTGAATAATTTCTCAGGATGCCCGAGAGGCTATGAAGAAGATGATAACGTTGGCCATATTGCAGGGAAATGTGATAAACTTTGAGCAGTTATTTCAATTCTCAATAGCTGGGGATTCAAAATTCCTTTTTTTGTCAATCTTCCTGAATGTTTGGAAGGTTTAAAGAAGCTTATTGGAAAGGATTCTTTCATTGCTAATATGTATTGCACAACTACTTATCTAGTATGGAAAAGCATATGTAAATTAATTCATCATGGCAGTGAAGAATCGGGTAATACTTTGGCGGCAAAGGCTGTTTATACAGCCACTGTAAGTAATTTTATCAACTCTACTCCAGACAAATGGAATACTAACCAGCAAAAGCTGTCTTGCTCTTGGTATCCTCCTCCACCCGGGTGGATAAAAATAAATGTAGATGCTTCTATCTTAAGCAATAATGTGGCTGGTTTTGGAGGTGTGGCAAGAGACAACAAAGGAAGATTTCTAATAGCTTTTGGAGCTAATCTTATTCATTGGGACATTGTACAAATTGAATTGATGGCGGTTCTCTACTTGAAAAATATCATTCGGAAGTGGATGATTGAAGCTCAAGGAATTATCATTGAAGGGGATAACTTCAATATTATAAAAAATCTTCAATCGGCTATGAGAACTTTGAAGGTTAGTAAGTGCATTGACGAGAATTTGGCTTTCCTTCTTGATTTCAACCAAGTCTTGTTTTCTTTTTCTAAAAGAGATTGTAAAAAATTAGCGGATGTTTGTGCTAATTTGGCTTTGAAAAATTCTTTTATTTTGGAGGATTTTAGCTTTGAGGAAATTCCTCCTTCATTCTTGTTATGCTTGAAGGAGGAATATGATTCTTTAGGTTTCTCTTGAGTATCTTGTTCTAAGGTTTTCTTTATTCTTATTTTAATGCAAATTGCATTTCATCAAAAAAAATGAAAAAGGATTATCCCCCTAAGAATATCCCTTCCTCTTTAGAATCCAACTTTGTACCTAAGTATCCCAAACTCAAAGACTCTCTCACAACTCAATACTTTAAATAAATTATACTGATGTTGAAAAGAAAATTCTAGACTCTCCTATAAGGTTATCCTAAGCCTTTAAATATTAAATCAATCCCAAGTAATTACATAATAAAATTAAAATACTCAAAATAGCCATGCCCTAATTTATTTCGGGACTAAGTAGCAGAAGCATCTGTAGTATTTATAATTATTAAATTTTTAGCCACATTTATTGCCTTGCACAAGCATGGCCACCTGTAGAAAATTTAGTGAGTAAGTAGATCATTCCTAGCGTAAGGGTAATATAATCATCAATCTATAGAGTATAATAAAAGTAAATAAATACATCAATCAATTTCAATCAAAATATGCAATGAAATCTTAAAAACTCCAACACATAATGGTAAAGTAAATACTGACCTAACCTAGGCTAGAGTTGTTTGTCCTAACAAACCATCTAAAGTGTGTGCTAAAGATTATGTGGCAGGGGTAGATCTTAAGCTAGGTAGTTTGTTAAATTTTTTTAATATTTAGGTTTGTTAAAGTTTGAAGGAAATATTTATGTTTGAGTCTAAATGTTAAAGTATTAAAGTTTAGTTTAAGATATATATTAAGGATTAGTTAATTGGATGGACTTAATTACTTAAACATTAAAGGATTAATGAATTTTAATCAGTTTGATTAGATGTTGATTTTAAGGACTAAGTTAATTTAGAAATTTAGAAACATTAAAGCAATTACTTAATTAGGAATGTTTTGAATGTTTTGCCCTAAACTTATTTTGAACTGCTTGGAATCACTCTCATGGATGACCTATGGGAGTACTTCCAAATATTTAGAAATTATTTTGAATTTTTAATAATTTTTAATTCATTAATTTTTAAAATTGTAAATCTAATGATGGGGCTTTTATTATTCCTAGGTAGAAGAATAAATTATTATTAATTTGATGAATTAATTTTATTTTTAGATTTAAATTGGCTTTATTATAATTTTTTAATTTTATGTGTCCTTAAAAAGGCTTTATTTTTATATGGTTAATTTTCTAGACAAACGAACTCAAAACTCAATAAAATTTAAACCTATGGTGTAAGATGTCACTAAGATTTAGTTTGCCAAGTCTCACCCATATTGGGTATGTGTATAATTTCCTAGGATATTTCTAAGTCATCTAGACCATGTCCTTAAGAATTTTTCCTATGTGTCACTAGAGTTCTACTGGACTAGAAATTTTGTTAAACTCGCCCTAGTACATGTGCAATCACCCCACATGAATTATGTACCCTAATTCTAAAGATTTGAAGAGTTAAAAATTTTCAAAGTGTTTGGTCCAAAATGGATACATTACATTGGAAATTCACATCTTAGTAATCTAATTTGTATCTGATCCTACAAAATTTAAAGAATATACTTGAGATACCCAAAAACGTTTCAACAAAATTTGGTCCCTAATTGACAACTAGATTGTTAGAAGATCACAAAAAAACTAATTTCAAACAAATAAGAATATCTCACAATCTAGTAATCAAATTAACTCAATTTTAATTTTAATAAAAAGTAGGCTAAATTCCCTTTCCAATGATACCAAGAACATCCAATTTGGTCAAAATTTAAATTTTTTAGGAATTTTGAAAGATTTTGAGCATTTTTTTGCATTTTTTATTCAATAAATAGTTTACATCAATCATTGGCAATGATTGGCACCGAAATGGTGGTGGAAAGCTACGTATTGACACATGGTATAGTACGAATGGCCACTTAGCCACGTCGATGCTTCATTGGAGCCACTTATTTGGCCATGGAACAGACCAGCGATTAAGATGCAACCACTTAAGCACCTACACTTAGACTGGTATGCGTTCAAACCCAGTTGTGAGCATCGCACGACCTGGCAGATCCTGAGCTATCCAATTCTGATGAAGGGAAAATAAGATGACTATGATTGATCAGCCGGTTTCAGTTCAAAAATGAACTAAACATTCAAATGCTCATATCTCCCAAAACACTTAACCAAATCTTACAAAATTAGAAGCATACCTTAAGGGCAGCTTAATCTTGCAATGCTTGGAGTTTTAACGCTCCATGCATTACAATTTTTTTCTATTTCAAACTGAAGTTCTACCTAAAAGTAAGAAAATCTTATAATCTAGCTAGTAGATTTTTGAGATATTAGAATCCTTTTGCTCCTAATGATGCCCTCTACAAGTTTCTTAAAGATCTAAAGAGCTTTTGACGGCTAGTTTAAAGTTATTGAAGAGAGATGGGTTTCTCTCACAAGAGTGGTCTCTCCTCACTAAAATAGTGATTTGAGACCCATAAATCATGGGGGGATGCTTAGAAAGGACTTGGGAAGAGCTGTAAAGGATAGGGAAGGCTCTTGAAAGGTTGGAAGCTACTGGAGTGGGAGCTTTGATGAAAATGAGTAAATATGATGGGTATTACAAATTCCCTACACTTAACCCCTTGTTTTTAAATTGAATGGCTTGGATTTAATTAGAGAGAACTTAGATACATGCCAAGTGTCCCCTAAAATTCCCAAAATCAAGAGAAAGCTGGTGGGTTTAGAGGGATTGGTCTTGGACTATGGGAAGGGGGACCACATACTTTTCCTTCATTTGGTTAAACCAAGCTTAAGAATGGTTTAGCGGGCTAGTTTGGGTCCTCTTAAAAGAGGAAATGGCTACTTTTTAGCATGTTTGAGTAGTATTTAAATGGGGGAATGGGATTTGCTTATGTTACAAGGTGATGTTGCTATAATTTGGTCCCTTTCTCATGAGTTCAAAAGGTGTTGTTGACTTTTTGACCTATTAACCAGTCAATGGTGACTAGGATAGGTATTAAGAAGGCCAAGAGAGCTGTACAAAATTATCCCAAGTATTTTGAAGTCAAGGGAATGAAGCTTTGAATAAATGCATGAGGTTGTTAAGGGTTTTGACCCTTCCAATATGCCTTAACCAAGTCAACCCATGGGGAATTTGACTTGGAAAGTTTTGAACATGTCAAGGGTGTCTAATGGAATGATTTTGAGAGTTTGATTTGATTTAAAATGGGTTCAATGATGGAATTTAAAAAGTATGTAGGTCAAGGGTTAATTTGGTCAACCATGTCAAACCAAGGTTAACCATGTAAAACTATGGGTTGATCTTGAGTCAAATAAGTGTTTTCAGATCAATGGAGGTGGTCCCATGTATTGGAGAGGTCATTTGCATTAAAATTGACATTTGAAATCTTAAGGGACATTTTGGTCAACCTTGGTTGACTTGGTTAACCAAGTTAAACCAAGACTTGAGTCTAGGTCCAATGGATCTCAAATGATATTTAGGATCCACTGGGATAGGTTTTGAAGATTGATATGGGAAGACCAAGTTGAATTTTGGTGACAAGATTAAAAACCCCTTTAAAGGGCATTTTAGTCATTTTGACCCATGGTCAACACTTGGTCAAATTTGGTCTAGCAAAGTGTATGTTATTAGTCAAAAAGTCATAACAAAGGTCATAGAAGTTGTTGGATGGCTTAAAAGGGATCCCAAGGTCAAATTCCACTATATGGCATATCATGTGGCACAGGCTATAAATATTTAACGGTTTTGCTATCTTTAGAATTCAATTCAATTTTTTGGGCTAGAAACCTTAGAATGACCTCAAATTTGGAGTGTTGCCTCTAGAGACATGTTTGATAAATATTCAATTGACATATCACAAATTAGAGGTCATTTAACTAGATTTTTAGGTGATAGAAAATTCTCCTACAAATGGTTTCAAAAGTTAGGCTCTTGGCTTTGGATTCAGACTTAGGAATCTTGGAGTTGAGATGGATATTAAAGTAGATTAATTAAACTAGATCTTTCATATCAATCTCAATCATATGAATGGTTAAGAGTGATTGAATGGGATTGGAGTTTGATTTAAAAAAATGATATAGGATCTTAGATTTGGAATTGACCTGGATTTTGGACTAGATTTGATCATAGATCCGGATTAAAGTTAAGATGGGATTTATATTACTAACAAGTAAATAATTATCATTACTTATATCACCAAAGGGAAATATGGATTGGACTTGATGGTCTCATATAAAAATGAGTTCAATAAATGGACCCCAAATATGTTTAGTAAAATAAAGTTCTACTGCACATATTGGTGTTGTCCAAAAGAAATATTGAAATGGAATTTTAATTCTAAGTAAAGGAATCACCCAATCCCTAGGTATATTTAGACATTAATAGAGGACTTATAGCAAATAGACAATTCAAATGGGAAGGGCATCACCCAACCTTAGGTTAATAGGATGTCCATTAAGGACTTATACTTAATAAATATAATCAACTAGGAATCCAAGAAAGGCATCACCTCACCTCAGGTTTAACGAAGGTCATCACAAAAACATAGGTCTATAGGATGTTGATAGAGAACTTATACCTAATAGATAGAACCAATTAAGAGTCTAAGGTAGGCATCACCTAACCTCGAGTTTAAGGAAATGCATCACCCAACCTTAGGTCTATAGGTTGCTAATAGATGAATTGTACCTAATAGATAGAATCAATTGGGATTCCAAGGTGTGTATCAACTATCCTTGGGTATAAGGAAGGGCGTCACCCAAACATAGGTCTATAGGATGCTAATAGAGGACTTATACCTAATCAATAGAACAAACTAGGAGTCCAAGGAAGACATCACCTAACCTCAGGTCTAAGGAAGGGCATCACCGAACCTTTCTTCTATAGGATGCCTATAGATGACTTATACATAATAGATAGAATCAACTAGGAGTCCAAAGCAAGCATTACCTAAACTTGGGTCTAAGGAAGAGAATCACCCAACCTTTAATCTATAGGATGTCGATTGAGGACTTAAACCAAATAGACATAATCAACTTGGAGTCCAAGGTAGACATCACCTAACCTAGGGTATAAGGAAGGGAATCATCTAACCTGAGGTCTATAACATGATTATAAAGGACTTATACCTAATAGATTAAATCAACTAGATTCCATGGTAGGCATCACCTAACCTAAGGTCTAAAGAAGAGCATCACATAACCTTAGGTCTATAGGATGCTAATAGAGGACTTATATCTAATAGACATAATCAATTAGGAAGATCTTTTGGGGAGGAAGTTTGCTCTACCTAGAGAATCTGGATGGAAAATAAGATGGTAACACAAAGGGCGTACTCCAACACAAGTAGATCTAATCCTAAGGAGGAGATGAATGAGTTTATAATTCGAAAGATGCATAAACATATATAATTAATTTAAACATATATATATATATATATATATTAAACATTCAAGCTAGATCAAGCATAGTATTTCTTAAGAAAATTCCCATTGATAGGTAACATTAGGTCATTTCCTTTATAATCAACTAGCTGATATAAGCCCCCTTCATAGAAAATCTCTATAATGAAGGGTCATTCCCATGTTGGATCAAACTTCCAACAATCTTTTGATGAGCTAAGATAGGCCTCCAAAGAACTAAGATCAAGTCTCCTACTTTGAAGGTTCTTTCTCACACTAACTTATCTTGAGTTTGAACCATTCGAACCTTATATAATTGTATGCTCTGTTGAGCATGGAGATGATGTTCTTTAAATCCTTCAAGTTCTTTTAGTCAAAGTTTTTCATTTTGTTTAGTTATGATTTGATTCTAGATTGTAACTCCGAGCAAAGGAATTTATATTTACAAGGGGAGTATGACCTCTAATCCATACACTAGTGCAAATAGGATGCATTATGTCATGGTCTTATAAGTTGTATGGTAGGCCCACAAAGCTTCTACCAACCTATGATCTCATTAAAGTTTGATTTTATTGAGGGTCTTCTTGATAATCTACACAAACGTCTTTTTAAAGGCCTCAGCCAACCCTTTAGCTCGGGGGTAATAAATTATTAAATTATTCCAAACAATACTATGATGCCTTATAAAACTATTAATTTTTATAAACTTAAATGTGGACCCACTTGGAAAAGTAATAAGTAACAACTAATATAAAGTGATGACTCTTCGAAGAAGGAGGGTCAATTGGCCCGATAACATCCATGTCTCAACTTTCAAAGGGCCACAAAGCTATCATGGGAAGTAGAATATTAGGGGGCTTCTGTAAAACCACACCATGAACTTGGCACTGATGATAAAGCCTTCCAACATTCATGTAACTATTAATTATCGTAGCCCATTAGTATCTAAGTCTTTTAATTTTCAACTTCATTTTTAAACCTGAATGATAAGCTCTACATAGTTTGGAATGGACCCCATTAACAATCTTCAGGGCATATTATTTGTCTAGTCAATATAGCCACTTTTAATCAAATGACCTGCATTATAACATATTATCGACTGGTGTATATGATAGGGCACCTTTTTTTATCTGGTTGGTGAGGATTTATCTTGGGGAAGTTTACCCTCTCGAAGGTAGTCAACAAACAGTTGTCTCCAATCACCATTTTCTTTAGTTGCTAAATAGTAAGAAAGGATCCGGGAGGATTACTTATCGATGTGCTCCACATCTATAAGAGATAGGATTTTCAACTTGAATATTTGTAGGAATCGAATCTTCTTCTACATAGGAAAATTCCTTTGAAAGTTTTTCTAGGGCATCTACCACAGAATTACTTCCATAAGGAACCCTATTTAAACTTACAATGGGAATTTGTTTGAGCAGGTGACTGGTGTACTGGTGATATTTTAGGAATTTAGGATTCAAAACCTTATAGGTTCTTATAACCTAGTTGATCACTAGTTAAGAATCCCCAAAGTTTTAATCTCTTTAACCTCCATTAGGATTGCAATTTATAGGCTAGTTACCAAAGCTTCATACTCGGCCTCATTATTAGTGCAAGTCTCTGATAAGTAAAAGGAAAGGTGCATCATTCCCTTACCCAGTGTTATAATAATCTGACTAACTCTGCTTTTTTAGGAATAGTACATTGATGTGTATTTCCCTTAAAAGAGGATGTTGCACCATTAAACAACATTTCCCATATCGAGTCATCCGATTCTCTTAAACCCATGATTTGTTCATTAGGTTAATCATCATAAATGAAAATCTATTGGCAGTAGGTGCACTGCAAGGAAATCGATAATGACCTACCCTTTCACAACACGTAGGGGAATGAAATTGATCTTAAATTGAATTAATATCATAGACCAATGTGTCAAATACCCCGACAACATAGGGCAAGTCATAAGATATTGCAATGAGCTGGCTCTGGAAATTAGATTGATTGAATGTTAAAGCATATAGTGTCTTAGCTTTTGGGCTACAAAATTTAAAGCAAGATAGTGTTTCTCAATTAAAGGATATTAGATTTTGGTAGTAAGAAGCCTTAAGCATAGGTAATATAGTGTATTCTCATTTCCCTCATCATTGACTTGAGCTAGAAGAGCATCAAGTGACTCGTCAAGGGTAGTGGTTGGTGTAAAGAATAAGAGGTTTCTTAAGAATAGGGACTACCAAAATTGGTAGATTGACAAGGTAATCCTTGATGTTGTCAAAGACACTTTGACATTTCTCATCTCATATGAATTTAGCATCCTTCTTGGCTAAGATAGAGAAGGGTTGACATATTCAAGAAAGATTGGATATGAACTTTTTTATATATGCTAGCCTACCTTGAGGAGATCTAAGCTTGGTAAGGCTCTTAGGAGGTGGCATATTTAAGATGGCTTTAATTTTGGCAGGATCAATCTTGATTCCACGGTGCCTTACTATAAATCCTAAGATTTTTCATGAAGTGATGTCGAAGGCACACTTCAAAGGACTCATTTTAAGGTCATAGCGAGGCAACCGCTCGAAAAATGGTTCTTAAGTTATATAGGTGAGCCTCTTTAACCTTTCTCTTAACAACCAAATAATTTATGTATCGCTAAACATGATTATGGATTATGTTGTCAAAGATAATGATTTTCTAAACATTATCTGATTTAAATATAATCGGCTGGTAGCCATTTTTGCCCTATTTTGGACGTATATGAAGACTTTTTTACTTTCCCAAGTGGCTAGCCATTTTATAGCCATTTGAATCTCATATATATTTAATATAAAAGAATTATTTATCAAATATAATATTATTAGTTGATAAATTAATATTATATTATTAGTTTTATTTAAATTTGGCTTAACTTACCGTTTCCCTTTAAATACCTCTCTTCTTCTTCATGTAAGGGCTGCTCAAAAATAAAATCTCCATAAATTCTTCCATTCTTCCTTTCCTCTTTACATGCAAAATCATGAGAGGAGAAACTTTGATTTTTATTCCAAGAGCTCTTTTCATTTGAGATATCGAATTCTTGGTTGGAAAGCTTCAACACATAAAATCGAGTAACATCTCTAGAAATTCTTGAGTTTGATTTCCTTCATTAAACCTTTACTTTTTATTCTTTTAGCTTTCACCGTATATTTCTTTCATGAATATATTTATTATTTGGTGAAATACTAGTTGGAAATTTTATATTAAGTTTTCTATATTACATCTTTCAAATCCATAAAGTTAGCAAAGCAAGTAATTTTATTTTCTTTAAATGTGGCATAGATTTACATTAGAAATCTAATTCATTTTTTATTTGAAGAGTTAAAGTATAAAATAGCAAGAATATATTTTTATTTAAAATTTTATTCTTATTTTAAACAAAATATAAATCTATCTTAAAGTGATAAAATTTAATATTCCATTTATAAGTACTGAGGTTATTAAAATTAATTTATAAGATCATCTCAAATATTATGAATATTTTATTGCAAGATAATTTGATCTTGTATTATTTACATCAAATTATATTTTTCATTTGCTTGATCTAAGCCATTTGGCTTAGTGATGTTTTAATTGTAACTAGATTGGGTTGTACTCGCCCATGTAGGAGAGTACATAGGTTGTAAAGAACTTCTTTAATTTAAAGAAGAGAGGTTCACAAAGGAAACCTAGGATTAGTTAATTCTAGCATGAGAGTTGGTTAGCATTGATGTAGGTCAAATTGGAATCCCAGCCGAACCACGTAAAAATATTGTGCCTCTTATTTTCATTTCTTGCATCTATTTTTCTTTATCTTTTTCATAAAAAAAATTTTGTGATTTCTTCTTATTTTTAAAATATCTTTAAAATTATTTTAATTTCCTTCTTTTAATAAAAATTTTAGAAACCCCAATTCACCCCCCTTCACCACCCCCCCCCCCTCTTTAGGGTGCCATAGTCATCCAACACTCTCATCTTCTAGGGCCATTCTAATTTGATTGTAATTGGATGAGTCATCCATAAAGGAGAAAACAGCATGCGAGGAGGTGATGTCCATCATAAGTTTAGGTATAACTAAATGAAATTCTTTCTTGGGACATGCCTTATTCAGATCTATATAGTTGACACAAATCCCAATTTGACCATTCTTCTTTCAAACAAGTACAACATTGGATACCCAAGAGGAGTACTATTCCTCTAGAATGAATCCACCCTCGACCAATTTCTGGATCTCAGACAAATTGCTACTCTATCTCTAAATGCATGCACCAAGGAGCTTAATTAATAGGAATGGCAAGATGCTAGTTTCCAAGTTTATGAACTGCTACGTGACTGGACAAGCCCAGTATTTCATCGTATGTGTACGTGAAGTAGTCTTTAAACTCAAACATAAGTTGAATTTGATCCTAAGACTCATCCTCACTCAATAGAGTGCTTATAAAAGTAGGGTGTGGGTCATCATCTATTCCCAGGTTAACTTCTCTCAACTCATCAAATTTTGATTTAATATCTTCTTCAAATTTAAGGGGTGCATCCCAAACTTGGAGTTCATCAAAATCATCTAAAGTCCCCAAATAAAGTCTGCTGAGAGGGCCAATGACTTTAGTAGGGAAATTCTAATATTCAAGATGATAAGTTATCATTAAGCAATATTCATCATCATTAAATAAACTAATGATACCAAAGCCGTTACCACTTGTCAAATTTTTCTTAACTTTTATTTGCCAAATATTCTCGTAGTACCTAGCTTGACCCTTAATCCATCAATACAGTACAAAGCCTTTGGAAAGCAAATACTTTACACATTTAGAAAAATAGCTAAAATATAATTTCATTAATTCATTGGATTCTACCTCTTCGAGGGTTACATCACTTTCATCTCTCAAGGAGGCTGAGCCAGGGAAATAGTTTTGGACTTTCTTTATTTTACTACTTAGGTTAAGAAACTGTTTAATCTCTAATCCTATAACCCTGTCAGCCAACAGTGTGGTCAAGGATAGGGCCTTAATTCTCCTACTAACCTTTTCATATATTATTAATTCAAGCCCATAACATTTAACGTTTTGAGCATCAGCCTGTAGGTCACTATCCTGATCTAAAGTGAGATCAAAATTTGGAGGAGGATTAATTTTTTTATAATTTAAAGGAATTGCAACACCCCATTTTTTTTAATTTTTCATCAAAACTTGAATCCAAATTTATATAGAATACTGTCATTCTTCAATCAAATTAAGCATAACCTCGACCACATGCCCTTAAATCCATCCTCCAACCTCTTTGAGGTAATAAGTTTGGAGGCCTAAGGACCATGATCTCAAGGTCATCTTCTCTATCTGATCCATAAATTTCTTGATATTTTTCTCTTCCCCTTTCTTTTTCTTTTCTCCTTTTGATCCTTGATTTTGATTGGATTTTTACTCACTTATTTTCTCCTCAATTTTGATTTCAACCTTAAAATGGGAAGACCCTTTTAGTATGAAATATGTGTCATCCTCATAGATCCCAATCTCTTAAATTGAGAATGGTTAAAAATCACTCTTAATCACATATTCTATATCATCTTATTAGTACTTGATTCATTGATGTAGGTTAGATGGAATCATACTATATTCATGGATCTAGGAATTACCTAGAAGTGAATTAAAGGATGTAGCTGAATTAATAATATAAAATTTTGCTTCAATTTTGAGTTCTCCAATTTCTAACAGGAGGATGATCAAACCCAAAGCACTCTCGCCTTTCTCGTTGAGCTCACATAGTACCAACTTATTAGTGGTGAGCTTGTCATTATCAACTCTATTATAGGCAATGGTCTTTACATTCATCATGTTGAATGATACACCTGGATGAATATTGACTCTTAATAACTTAAAATACCCTACATTTATAGTAAAATAAAGAGGGCGATCATGATCAGTAGTACCCTGTAGTAGCTCTTCAACTGAGACTTCTACTCCTTAGATTTCTTTGAAGTAGAGGGCTTCATCTTTTGAGGTCGAAGATAATTGAGCTAGGTAAATCTCTAGGTTGAGAAGTGCTTTGATTAAAGACTCCCTCATTTCTTTTGATAGAATAAGGGCATTGGTGATGCTCAACTTGGTTGACAACTTCTTAAGATGAGCAGGAACATTATAATAAACCATAGGAATGTCAAATGCAAGACCCTGTGGAGTGAAAGGAAGATTGAACTATTGAAGATGATTAAGAATTGAACCATCAGAAGTAACTTGCTTCCCTTTATCCTAATGGAAAATCCTGAGGGGTAAAATTTTACCATCACGAAGTTGCACCTACTCGATAGCTTTGGGAGGGAAGACTACAGTGGATTTTATACTCACCAAGGGTTTTGGATTATTATTTTTTGAATAGGTGTTAGAATTTGAAAAGTCTTTCATGATAGGAATTCCTTGAAATTTGATTTGAGGGGTCAAGTTCGACTTCCCTTTGAAGAGTCAAATTAGGAAGATAGAGTTTTTGGGTACTTGGATTGATCTTAATAGAATTTTGAATTTCTTGGGAAGAGTTGTCAATTTTCATCTCATTTCCATGGCTAAGCATCAAAATTGATACAGAAGGATGCTTTTTATTAAATTTGCAAACCTTTATCTTTAATGAGAAAAAGTAAAAGTCAGATAAAAGGAGTGAGGATGGGGCTTTTATGCCACCATCCGCCACTTTAATATATATTTCATCAATACACTTCCTCTATACAAAAATATAATTCTTTCTTTTTTATTTGTTATATTAGTTCCTACGACTACTAGAGAGGGAAGCAACTCAACATCCTCCTATGAAATGTCCATGTCAACCTCCCGAATCGGGCCTTGGGCTCTCTTCGACAGTTGTCAAGAAAGATAAAAAGGCATGTTAATCAACATTTTAAGTGCCCAGGATAAAGTAATATCCCACCATCTTCTATTAAAGGAGAAGTTTTATAATGGTTACTTGAAATAAATTTAATCGACCCATACTCCAGATTTACCAAATACTCCTTGGGAATAAAAATATTACCTTGCTTGATGTTCCTCTCAAGCCAATCTTTTAAAATAGTGCAATCTTCAATTAGGTGCTTGACCATGTGATGGCAAGGATAGTAGTTGGGATCATTCTTTTTGTTTATATCTTCTAGCCACCTAGCCTCCGGCTTGATTTCTTAAAAAGAATCTTAAAGACTTTCCCTATTCTTTACTTTTAACTAGATAAGGTTTTTCCAATATCTCTTTAAAAGGGATGAAAGACAGATCTCTAGAAGGCTTTGAGGTCACTTGAAATAATTGCTACTGAGCTGACTGCGGTGGAGGAACACTCGGCTCACTGGTTATTGGCTTCTTTCCTTTATCAACCACTAAAACTATAGCTGCTTTCTTTTTAAAAGGACTTGATGGACTTGTTAACTTTCTTTTCACCATATAGATTCTTCAAGAAGGGCATCTTAGGAGCTAAAAGTTCATTTAGTTTGTTAAACCTTATAAAACTGTCCCAAGGCTAACCAAGAGGGGGGTGAATTAGTTATTTAAAAAAAAAATCTTGTATTTTATAAAACCCCTTTTTTATATATTTTTTTTAGAACATTAAAAATACTAATACTGAAATATGCAGTAGATTATAGCAATGCCTTTCACAGATAATCCTATAACCATAAATATAAAGAGCAATGAAATAAAATGCAGGAAAAATAAAAAGTAATAAAAAACACCAAATTTTATAGTGGTTTGGTCCAATAAGATCTATGTCCACTCCCTGGAAAATATTTTATTTAAGATTATAATAATTTAGTAACCATGTTTTTTATAGAGTATGATGCATGTTTTTTATAAGTATAAATTATGCATTATTTTAATTATTTTAAATTTAATAAAAATATGTTTTTTTAGTTATGTTTGTACAAGAATTATTGATGAGGGCAGTGGAGTTAACATTTGAATGGAATAAAAATCTAAGGCTCTATCACTTCTAAATAATGCTTAGGATTTTTTTAATATAAATAATAATAAAAGCCACTTAATGTACGTAACTCTATGTGCAAAATCAAGAAATAAAGTGATAGAGTAGAGTGTCAAACACATGAAAAAGTATTCTTGCTTACAACAAATTACTATTATTTAATATAAGTGTAATAACTATTCTGCTAGAATAAAAAATAAATTTGTTGGAGATTTTATCACAGAATAAAATAGTAAAATATTTGATACAATATTTATTTAAAGTGTTTTATATTGTTGAGTATCAATTGCTTCCAACTAAGACTTCTCAAAGTAATGTGATTCAAAGCATATGGATTCATTGATCTTTGTTAAGCTTATATGAGTGAAAAGAATATATGCTGACCTCCTGTAGTTATAATATATCCTTAAGAACCTAGAACTTTTTACATCCTATGTCTAGGCATGCAAACATCATATCTCAACACTTCTGGTTATACTTACATTCCTCCGTCAAGGCTATACATCAAACTAAATTTTAACTACACATATGATTACTATGTGCATTAAATAAAAAGTGAGATAATATTGAAAACAGCTTTAAATAGTTGTTGAATTAGTACTCAATATGTATTTTACTTCTTTCATTCAAAATGATATAATTAGCCTATTATATAATGAATAACAAAAAAACTCATTATCATTAAACTCCTGGAAGAATGAAAATATAATAGACAAATATCACCAAGAGGAATCAAAGCATTTCTTCTACTCTCCTTCTCACTTTAACTTATAAACTTGCTTCAAGAAATATTGGCTAAATACTCCAAATACATGCATGTTATACTTCCCTTACCTCCCTTATATTTTAGTCTAAGTGGGAACTAGAGAAGTAATTTAAAAAATGGCACTCAAGTACAAAATTGACTCTATGGTGTGAGAACTTATGGTGTCGTGGCATTTAAAAATAGAGAATTCGATGATGCCAAGTAAACTTTCTGACACCACAACATATATATTGTTGTGGCACTATTTGTCTTGCTACCATAGAATTTGCAAATAGAGAACTTGATGTCGCCATGTTAAAATTTGAGCACCTTAGCTAAATCAAAGTAAGTGTTTCATTATTATTTTATTGAACACCAAAGTTCTATTGATTATTTTGAATTTTGGTACCATTTTTTATCTGCATAAAAATAACAAAAATAATTTATTTTCACTCAAAATAAAACACATAAAATAATATGTAATTTGCACTTTTCAAATTCTCCTCAGCTTAAACTCTTGATTGTCCTCAAATAAATAAAGAAGTCTATAATTTTTATTAATAAAATAACCAAAATAAAAACTAATAATTTTAAATTATTAAAATATAGGATAATATATCAAGGTTAGAAGTAGTGGAAATTAATACCCGAGAGAGACTGCCTTCTCTCAGGCAAGCAGGTTATAACACTAGTTTGAAAAATACTAACAATTATTTTAACCTGTTTTATTTATTATTGCTTAATTTGAATTCATATGTTAAATATATAATTATTGAATTTTGAATTCTAAATTGAATAATATAGCTTAAAGATAAGATGTATTTGTAGTTAAAATAAAAATTTCATAAGTTCACAAATATTTTGTACTAGTTCTCCTATCTTATCCTTTGTGAATTTAAGTATAAGATTGTATTCAGACTCTAGGATTATATCTGATACCAATTTTTCATTGTACTCACTTTCTTTTTCTTCTTTTCTTTGCTATTCTTTTTTATTTATTTGTTTGTTTTTTTTTTCTTTGGAGTACATAGTTAATAATTTTGATTATCTATTTTGCTTAAAATCTTCTCACAATCTTAATGAGTTTAATGTTAGGAGTTAATAAGATTGCTAATTTCAAATTCAAGTTGTTTATAACATTCAATTTTAATGTAATCATATATATTATTTAACCTAATTAATCATCTTTAATTCAAAGGTCAATGTATAAATGTATAACTCATAAATTCAAGTTAAGTCAATAATCTAAATGATCTAAGTTAGTAAATTATTAATTTTTCCAGACTATGAATTATAAAGCAGTGTTAATTTGAACTGTAATAATAAGAATTGAGAGAAATTAAAAGAAGACAATATAAAAATATAAGCATAAGGGAATTTAATTAAATGTTAATTATAACACACTTAAATATTAATAAATAACACATGTTTTCATCTAAATGATAGAAAGCTACAAAATATGCTATACATATAACAAACAAGATAATGTATCAGATAACTAGAGCATAAAGCACCACTCTAACCATTATAATAAACTCACTAAAGGCACAAGTGGGTTGCCTCTCATAAGTGCTAAGATTATAGTCTTCAACCAGACTATACTAATGATTTTGTTTCTAGAAGAACTAATTCAGTTATATTTCATAATCAATCAATGTCTTCACATAAATAAGGTTTCAATCTAGGGTAATTAACTTTGAAAACCTGCATACTTTTTATCCTGAATTTCCACATTTCCATTAAAAAATGTTCTTATAACAGTGAAAGGTTTAGACCATCTATATTTTAATTTTCCTAGAAAAAACTTAAGCCTATAATTAAAAAGTAAAAACATCATGTCCAAGAGTGAACTATTTCTTAAGAAGTTCACTATCATGCCATTTTTTAACTCTTTCTTTATAAATCCTTACATTTTCATAAGATTTATTTCTAATTCCTTCAATTCACTCAACTGCATCAATCTTTTTTTCTTTTATACCTTCAAAATTAGAATTTAATTCTTTAATTTCAAATTTCATAGGAAGGTGGCGAACTTTTCTAAAATTAATTTATAGGGAGTCATACCAATAGGAGTCTTTAAAGCATTTCTATAGGTTCATAATGCAACATCTAATTTAATCACCCAATCCTTCCTATAAGAACTAAACATTTTTTTTTTGAGATTTAATTAATCTCACTATTACTAATCTCAGCTTGGCCACTAATTTAGGGAGAATAAGTAGTATCTTCTTATGATAAATATCATATTTCCTTAAAACTTTTTCTATTCTTTTATTACATAAATGACTTCATCCATCACAAATTAAAACTCTTGGCATTCCAAACCTAGAAAAAAAATATTTTTCTTTAAAAACTGATCACAAATTTAGCATAAGTTTTAGATGTTTCCACACCTTCCATCCACTTTGAAATATAATCTACAATAATAAGAATATATTGATTTCAATGGAATGGCACAAGAACCCCCATAAAATCCAATCCCAAAACATCAAATATGTCTATTTTCAAAACATAGCTTAATGGATTTTCATTTCTTTTTGAAATATTTCCTACTCTTTGACATTGATTGCATTTTTTTTAATTCATTTACATCCTTGAATAGAGTAGGCCAAAAAAATCCATATTGAAGGATTTTAGAAGCAGTTGGTATCAAGCACTCCTTAATGATTTGCTCTATTTATTCTTTAGGGACAAATATTCTTATAATTTGATTGTTGTGTGATTTAAATAAAAAATGTTCATCCCAAAACCAAAACTTGGTATCATTCAAAAACCTCCTCTTTTAAATTAGCAATAAATCATAAGGAAGTATACCACTAATAATAAATTTAACAATGTGATCATACCAAGGTGATTTGTTTAAATGAAGAGCAAATAATTATTCATCAGGAAAAGTTTCATTAATTTGATCCTCATAAAATGTATGCTTTTCAATAAAAAGTCTAAAAAGTTGATCATTAATTTTATTTTCAATGCTCTTTTTGTCCAAAATTTTTATATCAAACTCTTATAACAGAAGATTTCACCTAACCGATTTAGGTTTAGTATGTTTCTTTATTATAAGATATTCATAATGATTATTAAAAATAACTACTTTGGCTCCAATCAAGTATGATTTAAATTTATAAACAGTAAAAATAATAGCTAGAAATTTTTTTCCAATAGTTGTATAATTATGTATTGTGTAGAATTTAAAGTTTTGCTAGCATAAAACATGGCATGGGATTTCTTATCTCTCTTTTATCCATGAACTGCACCTACAGTGACATTGCTAGGATCATACATCACTAAAAGGTAATGACCAATCAATAGCAATAATAACTTAGGCAATAGTCAAGTGTTGTTTTAAAGTAGTAAAGGCTGCAAGACATGAATAATTAAATACAAATGAAACATCCTTCACCAATATTTGACATAATGGTTTAGAAATTTTAGAGAATTTCTTAATAAATCTCCTAAAAAAACTTTCATGACCTAAGAAAATCTTATTGCCTTTACTAGAACTAGGAGGAGGTAGTTTTTTTATCATTTGAGTTTTTGTAATGTCAACCTTAAATCCCTTCTTAGAAGTCTTATACCCTAAAATAATGCCTTCAGTTACCATGAATTTACACTTCTCCCAATTTAAAACTAAATTTGTTTCCACACATCTTTTCAAAATAAAGGTTATATTCTCAAGACAAGAGTTCATTATAGTGCCAAATATAAAGAAGTCATCCATAAAAAATTCAATATCTGACTCAATTAAGTTTGAAAAGTTTGGCATCATACATCTTTAAAAGTAGTAGGAGCATTATAAAGACAAAGAGGTATTCTTCTAAAAGTAAAAGTTCCATAAGGACTAGCGAAGGTAGTCTTATTTTGATCCTTAGGTGCAATAGGAATTTAATAATATATTGAATATCCATCTAGAAAATAGTAAAAGAAATGTCCTACCAATCTATCCATCATCTGATCAACAAAAGCCTAAGGAAAATGATCATTTCCAGTGGTTTTATTTAAGTTTCAAATAATCTATACAAATCCTCCAAACTGTAACAGTTCATATGAGTATAAGTTCATAATGTTCATTTATTATAATAGTCAATCCTCCTTTTTTAAGACCACAATGAATAGGGCTCATCCAAGAACTGTCAAAAATATTAAATGATCCCAACATCAAGCCATTTGAGAATCTCTTTCTTAACAACTTCATTCAAGGAAGGTTTAAGTCTTCTTTTAGGCTTTGCTTTTTGTATTAAATTAACTTCCATTTAAATTCTATGCATGCAAATTAAGAAATTAATCCCCTTAATGCTAGCAATTATTCACTCCAAAATCCTTCTAAATTTACTTAAAACCCTAATCAATTCACTTTCTTAATGTTGTTCAAAATTTGCAGAAATGATTACATTAGGAGTAGAATTATTACCCAAAAAGGCTTGAGATGATAAGGTAAAGCCTTAAGTTCTAATTTGGGGACCTTTTCAATAGATGGTTTTAACATTTTTTTCAAAAGAGGAAGTTTTTTATAATTCAAAGTTTTCATTGATCAAACTTTCATTTCCATCATGTATTTCAATATATTTCCCTAACATCTCTTTATTCTTTTCATCTTCTTCCTCTTCCAAAAATTTTCTTTCCAACAATTCTTCTTTTTTAATCTCTACTATAATATCTTCCAAATTCACCCTAATGTAGACTTTATTCTTCTCTTCAGGGAATTTGATAGATTTAAGCATATTAATTGTAACCTCCTGATCTTGAACACTTATTGTCAATTCACCATTTTGCACATCTACCATGAATTTTTCAATCGCTAAGAAATGTCTTCCTAAAATGAGAGGAGTTTTCCTATCTTCTTGTATATCTAAAATAATAAAGTTAGCATAGAAGATGAATTTATTAACTTTGATCAAGACGTCTTTTATTACCCCTCTTGGATAGGTGAAATTTATGAGCCAACTAAAGAGTAACAGCAGTTGGTTGAACCTCTCTTATATCTAACCTTTTAAAAACAGAAAGTGGCATGTGGTTGCGACTAGAACCTAAATCACATAAAGCTCTTCAACAAAATTTATCACCAATAGTTAAAGGATTGGTAAACTCCTAGGATCCCTAACTGTTCCAAGAAGTTTATTTTGAATTATAGTAATACACCTCATTTAGTGTTATAGTTTAAAATTCCCCAAGCTTCCTTTTCTTATTCACAATATCCTTCATAAATTTTATATAAGTAGGCATTTATTCTAAAGCTTCATAAAAAGGTATATTAATCATTAATTTTTAAAAACTTCTAAGAACTTTGAGAACTCTTTGTCAAGATTTTGTTTGATTAACCACTGAAGAAAAGGTGGTGATGATCTCTCTACAACCTTCCTAATTAATTTTTTAGGTTCTTTTATAGACTCAGGTTATTGTGGTGAAGATTTATTTTCTTGTTGTTCATCTTCACCATCATTCTTATGAGGTAGATCTTTATCTTTTAAGGTGTCTCCCAAATCTTCCTCACTTCTGAGTTTAGTATTATGACATTATTCTTCCATTTTTTTATAATTAATTAACCTAGCAAGATGCCCAATTTGATTTTTAATTTATCTTAGAGCTTAGATTAATTATGTGATTGGATTCCTAATTTCTTACCATTATTTTCCAAGGATAACTTCCCATTCCTATCATAATGGAGTTATTCAAAATCTAAGTGACAATACAATGACGCTTGAATTTCTAGGATCTATATTAATATTATTATTTCCATCTATCCTATTTTTAACTTTCAGGTTATTTCTTAAAAATTGTTGTAACTTGTGTAGTTTAAATTGACAAAGCATCATATTCTTATATTCTTGATTTAGTCGATCAGCAGACCACTAGAAATTATTAGTAGTCATTTTATCTATTAATTCATATGCTTCCTCGAATGGCTTAGACATTAAAGATCCTCCAACATCAGTAACTATTTCTGCTCTAAGAGTTCCTACTAATCCATTATAAAATATTTGAATAACTAACCAATTAAGTAAAGTATAGTGAGGGAATTTCCTAATCAATTTCTTAAATCTCTCACATGTCTCATAAATTGATTCTCCTTCAAACTAGGTAAAAAAGTAATATCATTTCTATGTTTAGCGATCTTTAAAGGTGAGAAATATTTAGCAAGAAACTTATGATCCAACTCATTCCCAGTGGTTATAGAGCATATGGGTAAAAAATTCAATCATATCTTAACTTTATCACTTAGAGAAAATGGAAACAATCTAAGAAAAAAAGCAACATTACTAACATCATTATACTTAAATATTGAATTTCTAAGAAACTAGTTATGTATAAATTGGGATCTTCCTTAAGATTTCCCACAAATTGTTAAAATTTGAATCATTTGAATTATGACAAAATCTAATTCAAAATAATGAGCTTGTATCGTAGGTCTATTAATGGTCTAATAAATTTCATCTACTATAGGATTAGCATAATCCATAAGAGGTTTAGATTGATCTTAATATAACATAGGTTCAATCATTATCACTAACAATTTGTTTTTTTGAATTTTTGAAAGGGTTCTTTTTATTTCAACATCAAACAACAAATTTCTTTTATTTGTCATGCAATCAATAAATAAAAAATAAAAGAAAAGAAACAAGTAGATATAATTATGCAATTGATTCAATAATATAGTTAAAATTTACAAAAGCAAAATAGTTCCCCAGTAGCGGCACTAAAAACTTGATGGAGGCTATGGAGTGAACTTTTGAATGGAATAAAAATCATGGGCTCTATCACCCCAAAATAATGCTTAGGTTATCTTTGATATAAATGATAGCAAACCCCCTTAACATATGTAAGTATACATATTTAATTAAATAATAAAGTGATAGAGTAGAATGTCAAACCCATGAGAAAGTATGCTTACTTGCAATAAACTACTACTGTTATTGATATTTTTATAGGCTATCACTTAAAAATAGCAAAATATTTGATATAATATTTAATTAAAGTGTTTTGGAATGATGTATATAAATTTAATATCTTTCCTATTAAGACTCTTAAAAGTAATGTGATTTAGAGCATATGCAACTCAAGATCTTTATTATGCCTATAGGGGTTAAAATGATATATGTTGACCTTCTGCAATTATGATATCTCCTCAAGAACCTACAACATTTTACATCATATGTCTAGACAAGCAAACATCCTATCTCAATACTCCTGGTTGTTCTTATATTCCTCCGTCGAGGTTATACATCACATTAAATTTTAACTATACATATGGACACTATGTATATTAAATAAAGAGCAGGATAATTTGAAAATATCTTTTAACAGTTATAGAATAAGAGTCTTCATTAGTACTAAACATGCATTGTACTTTAACTATAAAAAATAAGAGAATTATCCAGGCATAGAATGACTAACATGAAAACTCATAGTCATTAAACTCATGGAAGACTTAAAATTTTAGAGAGTGATATCACAAGGATCAAAGTATCTCCTATACACTCTTTCTCACTTTAATTTAAAGATTAGCTTTAAGAGATATAAGCTAAACATTCCAAATGATTATATCTTGTACTTTCCTAGGCTCCCTTAGATTTTACTCTAAGAGGGAATAAGAGAAATACTTTAAAAAGAACTAAATTTATATAAGTGATTAAACTCCCATACAAACACAATATCGCAACTATTTATAAAAAAAAAAATCTAAAATGAATCTAGCATTATGTTGCTTCAAAAAATGGCACCACGGTGACTTAGAAGTGTACTAGCACCTCGGTGCTTAAGCTTTTACAACACCACAACGCTTGCTGATTTGGACCAGTTACTTAGTGAATGGTCACATCTTAATACTGATAGAACATGGCCCTTAGAAGTTACAACTATAAAGCTACAGTGTTGTGGACACTTGATTACTACAGTGCTAAGGTGCAGAAATGATGCTAAGGTGTTGGAAATTCTGGCACTGCGGTATTTGAAAAAAGAAAATTCAGCACTGCTGAGCTTACTTTTTCACACAACAGTATTGAAAATGTTGTGGCACTATTTGTGTTTCCCCCACAGTGCTTTCAAACACATAAATTGGAGATACCATGTTAGAATTTGAGTTCCTTGGCAATATTGAAGTAATCACCATAGTGTTATTTTGTCAAATGTTGCGGCACTATTGTCTGATGAAAGTTTTCTATAATATTTTTAGTTTTACCTTGACAAAAATAAATAAAAAAACACATTTTCACTAAAAATAAAATTTATAAAATAATAAGTAATTTACACTTATTAATTATACAGGAAAAATAAAAAATAATAAAATAATAAAATAATAAGTGTTGAATAGAACCAAAATATCCATAGGAATAAACTGTAACGCCATATCGATTAATATTGAAGCACCAATTTCAATGTGAAGGTGCTAACCTTCTCTATTTACAAGCATCACAACATTATAAATATGAGCACCATAGTGCAATACATCTATTTTGTGCCCAATAATAGCACCATGACAATGGGTGTCTCAGGTAAATTCATGTAGGACTTACAGCCTTTCCAACACTGCAGCACCATAATGTTATTTCATGAACCAAAGTGCTCATATTTTATAGCACCATGACGGATCAGTTATAAATTGAAAGAGCTATGTTAACTTAGTTAAAATATGCACTAATTTGGGCCATAAATATGCCACATCATCCAATGGCACAACGGTGCCAACATTGCAGCATTGAGGACCTAGTTCATTTTTTTATCATTATAGTGCCACCCTATTCAGCACCGTGGTGCTTGAGTTCTATCATGTACTTACCATAGATAGATTTTAGTTATATTATTTATAGAGCTCTACCCCTTGAATAAAAATTTATTACTTTTTAGTATATTGTTTTAGTGTCCCTCGGAGTAAAGTTTAAGGGAGGTTATAGAAGTGCAAGATACAATCTCTAGGAGTGCTTAAGATGTGTTTGAATAAACAAATCTATAAGTGATTGAAGTAGTGTAGACAAGGTACTTTGATCCTTCTTGGTGATAAAATTCTACTACACTTATACTTTTTTTGTTCTATAAATAAAATAAATTTGAGTTTATGTGTTATTTCTTCTATGCCTAGATAGATCCCTTTATGATGTAAAAAGCATATTAAGTAATTTAATGTAGACTCTTATTCTTGAATAAAACTATGAATATTTTCATTATATCTCAGTCTTCATTTAATGCATAAAATAGCATTGTGTGTAGTTAAAAGTTTGTATAATGTATAGTCTCGACGAAGGAATACAAGAATAATTAGGAATATTAAAATGGAATATTAATATAATATGTTTAAAAATTATCAGTTCTTTAGAGATAGTAAAATTATAGAAAAGCTACTAATCTTTCTTTTCACCTACAAGCTCAATAGATATATAAGGATGCACATGCTCTAATCCATATCTACAATTATGGGTCTCATTAGGAAAGATATGTGATTTACATACATCAGCCCAAAACATTTTTTTCAAATTATATCAACCATTTTTACTCTACTTTGTTTAGTGGTAGGAACTAAAAACTTAATTTTTATTTCACTAGGATAAATTCCTGTAATTGGAGTATGTAGTAGTAGTTTTATTACAGTATAGCATAACACATTCTCATTGGTTTGATGCACTACTCTATCATATTATTACTTAATTAAGAATGTAAACTTACAAAAATTAGTGTACAATAATAAATTTTATATCAAAGAAAATCTAAGCATATTTCAAATTTAACGAGTTTCAAGTTAGCTCACCATCCTCTTCCTTGCCATTCCCCTTAAGTTTTTGGCACATTGTTCGGGAAGTAATGTGCTTATTGAAATTTACTATATTATTGAAACAAGTACATATTTAGACCTACTTGTACTTTTCTTTATTTTGTTTGTTAAGAAAATAATAATTAAAAAAAATCTATTTGATTTTTTTATTTTCTAATTTTCAATTATTTTATCGTTATTGTATAATTGGTAGATTTAGTATGGAAATGACCTTTACAAAAATTAAAAAATCCAAAAAGATTTCAATAATGTATGATACAGTTTAAGATCAGGATCATGCTAAACTACTAAGGGAGTATGCTAATCCTATAGTAGAAGGAATCTATGAGAGTATTAATAGGTCTACTATTTAGGCTAATAATTTTTAATTAAAACTAACCATTATCTAAATGATCAAAAATTCCTATTTTGGAGGAACTCGAATTAAAGATCCTAACTTATATTTAGCCAATTTCATAGAAATTTATGGAACTTTTAAGTATAATGGTGCTAGTGATGATAACATTAGACTTAGACTATTCCCATTTTCTTAAAAGGAGTGAGGCTAAAATACAGTTAAATTTTTTTTCCCTCAAACTCTAAAACCAATTGGAATGATTTTGAGTACAAATTCATAGAAAAGTGTTTCCCTTCTTCAAAAACTATTAAACATAAAAATTATATCACATCTTTTGCCCAGTTTTAAGGAGACTCATTTATGAAAGTTAGGAGAGATTGAGCAGATGCTTAAGAAATACCCTCACTGTGCTTTACCTGATTGGATGGTCATTCAAACCTTTTATAATGGATTAATAGGATATTACAACTCAATCATAGTTACTACTATTGAAAGATTATTAATGTCTAAGTGTTTAAGGATGTTTATTAATTAATAAAGGATATGGCCATTAATTGTTTCCAGTGGCCTGCTGGAAGGATAAATCCTACAAGAGGAGTTGGAGTTTAAGAATCAAATGATTTATCAATTCTTACTGCTCAAGTTGTTGTTATTTTGAAGAAATAAGATACATTGGAAGTCAGATCCAGAATAAATAGGTATAATAATTACCCTTATTTAGTTAACGATCTTAGATGTGTGAACGTTGTGGAACCAAACCATGGAACACTGCAGTGTTACCCTTCATGTTTTGAGCAAATTATTCATGTTGGGAATGGTAATTTACCCATGGAAGATATTATCTTGTAATTAGGAATTCAACTGTAATATCAATTTACTGTCCTTAGAAAAATAGAAAACCATATAAGGCATCTTGGTACATTATTTAATAATAAAAGTTTGAAGAACAATGTAATAAAATCTAACTTATGAGTGGGAGAGATTTTGGTGACCCATATAAGGATGCATATTTACCTCAAAAAAATAATGGTGAAAGAGAACATTTAGAAAGTAAATCCTCTATTGAACAACCTTATCCTCTAAAAGAGCTTGAAAAACTATTTAGAAAGGTTGTAGAGAGACAACCACCACATTTTCCTCAAAGGTTGATAATTTTTTTTTATAAATAACTATCTTAGTCCTTAGAGGTGTTTAAGAAATTAAGTATCAACATACCCTTTTGTAAAGCCTTAGAACAGATTCCAACCTATACAAACTTTTTGAAGGATATTTTGAATAAGAAAAGGAAGTTGGAAAATTTTCAAATAGTACCATTAAAAAAAATTGTAGTGATATAATTCAAATAAAACTTCTTGAGAAACTTAAAGATCCTGATAGTTTCACCAATGCTTTAAGTATAGGTGATAGATTTTGTGGTGGAGCTTTATGTGATCTTAGATCAAGCATCATTTTCATGCCCCATTGAAATTTCAAAAGATTAGAAATATGAGAGGTTCAACCAATATATGTTACCCTTTAATTAACTGATAGATCTTTCACTACTCCTAGCAGGGTAATATAATATGTTTTGATTAAGTTTGATAAATTCATTTTTCATGATTTTATTTTGCTTGATATGGAAGAAGATAGGGAAATACCCCTCATTTTATGAATAATATTCTTAGCCACTGGGAAAGCTATAATTGATGTGCAAAAAGGGGAATTGATTATGATGGTTCAAGATCAGGAGGTGACTATTGATGTTTTGAAATCTATAAAATTTTCTCAAGAAAAGCAAAGATATTTCATTAAATTTAATTTTGAAGACACTATATTATAGAGTTTAAAAGAAGAATGTAATAAAGAAGTTTATTGGAATAAGAAGTTGATGAGAATTATGAGATTTTAGGAGAATTAGATTCAATAATTAGATGTAATTCAGGATTAATTAAAGTGAAATTTGAAACCTTAGACAATGCATTTTTAGGTAAAACTTTGAGACCTTATATAGAGAATGCTCCTAACTTAGATCTTAAGGTTTTACCTATCCATCTAAAGTATGCTTTCCTTGGTAATAACTCACCACTTTCTATAATCATTTCTATAAACATAAAAAAATTAATAAAGTGAGTTGATTAGGTTTTTCAAGTAATTTTAAAAGAGCTTTTGGGAGGATAATTATTGACATCAAAGGAATTAGCCCTTCAATTTGCATGCATAGAATTTTAATGGAAGCCAATTAAATACCAAAGCTGGCTCTAAAAGAAGATTTAACCCTTCCATAAAAGAAGTTATCAAGAAAGAGATTCTTAAATGGCTTGATGCTAGGATTATTTATCCCATTTTAAATAGTTTTTGTGTAAGCCCTATTCTTTGTGTTCCTAAAATGGTGGATTAACTTTTATATCAAATGAATATAATGAACTTATTCATACTAGAACTATAGTAGAAAATTAAATAAGGCCACTAGAAAATATCATTTCCCCTAGCATTTTCATGATCACCTGCTAGATAAATTGGAAGAGCATTCATTTTATTGCTTTCTAGATTGATATTCTTGGTATCATCAGATTTCTATTACACTTAATGACTAAGATAAGACTACCTTCACAAATCCTTATATAATATTTTCTTTTAGAAGAATATTATTTAGGCTTTGTAATGCTTCTACAGCTTTTCAAGGATGTATGATATCAATTTTTCAAACTTAATTAACCAGGATACTAAAATCACTTGAATGTTTAGAGTTTGTTGTTAGACCTAATTAAACTATCCCAAGGCTAACCAAGATGGGGGTAAATTGGTAATTTAAAATTTCTATTGGATTTTAGTTTAAAACTGATTTAAGATATTTTACACAATGATAAATTTTCATAAAATATTTTTCAACTATAATAATTTAAAGTGCAAAAAGTTAAAATATAGTAAAAAGTAGAAGAATTTAATAAAACCATTTATAGTGGTTTGGTCCAATTAGACCTACGTCCACTCCCTGAAGACTTCATCTTCAGGTATTGCACTAAATCAAAGTGACTCTCCTTTTACTCCCATAGTAAGGTGGAAAGGCCATTACAAAGCCTCTCTTCCACTATCCCGATGTGGCTGAGTATCGATGTCCTTTCTAACCATCCTAATGATGGCAGAGTCACTCTCCTGTTGATGGAAGAGTACCAACATCCTTTCTCACCCTCCTAGTCATGGCATATTACCAACATCCTTTCTCACCCTCTTACGAATGGCAGAGTACCGTGATCTTCTTTAAAATTCTTCTCTCAAGAGTCTTCAAGGAAGTATGAAGAATCTTGAAGAATAATTAAGAGATCCTTACCTTTATGCAACCTTGTGAATCCCCTCATAATTTCCTCTCAAAAAATCTCTCACTCTTCACTCATAAAACTCTCTCCCAAACACTCTCCTTACCCACTCTCAAAAGAAATTCACATCAAGATGCCTGGAGTGTAAATTTTTAGGACACTTATATATGAAAAATAAGAAAAAAGTTCTAAAAAACTAAAAATTTTAACTTGAACATACTTCGATTGTCTGGTATGATATCAATTCATCTGTACGAATAATTCAAAATGTTATGTATAATCTTGTATAAACCTGATTTTATACTATATCAGTCATCTTTACGAACTGACATTGTACTGTAGGAACAGTTCAAAATTAAAAAAGCTCATCCTTTACGATTATGTATGAACCCATTTCATACACTTTGAGTCATCTGTATGAACCATACATCGAACAGTATGAATTGTTTAAATAAATTATGCTTCGTTTGGTATGAATATGGACGACCCCATTTTGTACTATGTGAGTCATTTATATGAACCTAGCATCGTACATTACAATTAGTTCAAAAAGTTGATGAGATTATTTGGGATAAACTAGTACGCACCCATTTCATACTCTGTGAATCATCTGTACGAACTTCACATGATATAGTACGAATAGTTCAAAAAATAATGAGTTTGTTTGGGACAAACTAGTACGCACTCATTTTATACTCTATCAGCCATCTGTACGAACTCCACTTAAATCAGTATGAACTATATAAAAAAAATTTCTCAGGCATGATTTGATTAACTTCATTTTGGAGGAACTACCATAACAAACCGCTAGTATGATGAGAAATCATACCGTATGATTAGTTTTAAAATTTAAAGTTTTGACTCACCCCCCCCCAGTGTGTGTGTCTACGGTTACCAAATTATAATCACACTCCCATAGACTGAAGAAAAATAGAAAAATTACTGACTTCATAATAAATAACCCTAATCTAATATGTCTTGAAGTCTTCAGTAGTCTGGAGTATGATTTCTCTGAAATATTAGTACACATAATAAACAAAATGAAAATATATATCAAATGTATGTTTGGAGAACTAGTAATTATAACAATAATATTTTGATATCATAAAAAAAATCACATGATATAAAACCTAATCTTGTAATCTAAGTTGTAACAATCTCCCTATTTTTTTATAATGACAAAATAATTATTGTTTGAGTTAATTCTAATGGTCATTTTTCTCCTAAGCTCCCCTCAATGAATGCTAAATTTAAAAAGAAGTGATTCCAATAAAAACTAAAACAATAACAAATTAAAAACAAACCTTTAACAAATTCTAAAAATACACACAAAACACAACAACAAGATTTAAAAACAAAACATACATACACAATAAAACACACATAGTTAAATCACACATAAATAATCACATGTAAATCACACAAAAATAATCTTACACACATCAAACAATAACTAATGACACAATAAAACACACGTTATTAAATCACTCAAAAATAATCATATGTAAATCATACAAAAATAATCATACACACATCAAACAATAACTAATGACTCCCTCTTTAGACAACAACAAAAAGGGAAGTACCTCTTGAAAAGAAAAGTTTTATTGATAAATCAAATAGAAGAAGAAGACGATTTTATATTATTTGCAAAGATAATACTAGCATCCTAATGTGAAAAATAAAGTCTCATATTTTAAATCAAAAAACAATTAAGTTAAGAAAAGTCAACTTGGTTCACTGTTCATTCTAGACATATCAAATAAAAAATATTTATTACAAAAAGGATGAAATAAAGATTAATTAGTTTCTAATTCAATAGAGGAGATTATTGCTAATTATATGGATTTGTATAAGAGATAGAAAGATAAATGAAAGAATTGTATAAAACTTACAATTGGTGACATTGCGCATCTTTTTTTTATTTTTTGTCACACTTTGTGTATCTTTTCAGTTTAGGATAATTTTGTGTCTCTTTTCACTTTGATGAATAACACTGTCGTTGCCAGGTCCCAAGTCCTGGATGAGAAAAGTGGAGGGTTGCGTTAGGTAGTCGACAGCCAGCGTAAAACTTGTCTAACAATAATGACATGAATCCTTTAAGAAATTGTGTTAATGCTAGGGCATCCCCTGGAAGCGACGCGCTGTATGGCCTGAATACATTGACAAGTGTGCAAGGGTCGCTGCACCGGCGCCCGGGTGCAGTGTTAAATAGGCAAGGGTTCCCACATCAAGGACGGGTGTGGGCAAAGAAGCTAGTCCATGAAACTAAAATTAGGATAGGAACTTGGAATATAGGTTCCCTTACAGGAAAATTAATGGAATTAATAGATATTATGATTCATAGGAAGTTAAATATTTTATGCATTCAGGAAACTAAATGGGTTGGAGATAAGGCTAAGGAAATTGATAGTTTAGGATTTAAACTTTGGTATTCGGGTAAGAGTCGTACTAGAAATGGTGTAGGTGTTATTATAGATAAGAGTTTAAAGGATAATGTTATAAAAATTAATAGGATTGGAGATAGAATTATAGCTTTAAAGATTGTTGTTGATGATAAGATTGTTAATATTATAAGTGCTTATGCTCCTCAAGTAGGTTTGGATATGAGTTCTAAATTAAATTTTTGGAATGACTTAGAAGAATTAATACAAAATATACCTCTTGAAGAAAGAGTTTTTATTGGAGGAGATTTAAATGGACATGTTGGTAGAGAGGTAGATGATTTTAAAAGCATTCATGGTGGCCATGGATTTGGAACGACGAATGAAGGTGGCAAGACCATATTGGATTTTTGTTTAGCTTATGATTTTTCAATTGCTAATACCTTATTTAAGAAAAGGAATGAGCATCTCATCACTTATAAAAATGGATATAATACAACCCAGATTGACTATTTTCTTATTAGAAAATTAAATCGTTTAGATTGCAAAGATTGTAAAGTTATTCCGAGTGAAAATTTATGTACCCAACATCGATTATTAGTTTTGGACTTTAAGATAAAGGGGCATAAAATAAAAAATAAAGTAAAACAATTTTCTAGGATTAAATGGGGGCATTTAAAGAATATTAACAAAAATATTTTTGGAAATAAGATTTTAGATCTTAAGATTTTGTCTGTGCATGAGGATGCTAATATTATGTGGGAAAAAGTGGCTAGTGATATTAAGAATATTGCAAAAGATGTCCTTGGAGTATCAAAGGGAAAAGCTGTTGTTGAGTTTGCTTAGATTCATGACTCTTTTGGCAATGAATCTCATTATACCGAGCAACATTCACAGGGGCTGTTTGAGCCTTGATAGCAGAGAGAGTATAATCTATTTATGCTAGGGGATTTTCGAGGATATGCTTTTGGTATCATTTATGGCTTACTAAACTTTTTAATACTATTTTGAAGACTAAGAAGATGCCAGATGAGTGGAGAATGAGTGTGTTAATTCCTATTTTTAAGAATAAAGGTGATGTACAAGATTGTGCGAATTATAGAGGTATTAAGTTAATGTGTCATACTTTAAAACTATGGGAGCGAGTTATGGAGCATAGGTTGCGGTGTGATACTAATGTTTCTCAAAATCAATTTGGATTCATGTCGGGTAGGTCGACTATGGAAGCCATACATTTATTAAGAGGTTTGATGGAGAAATATAGAGAAAATAAGGAGGATCTACATATGATATTTATTGATTTAGAAAAAGCATATGATAAAGTTCCAAGAGAAGTGCTATGGAGAGTTCTTGATAAGAAAGGAGTCAATAATGCTTATATTCAAATCATTAAAGATATGTATGCAGGAGCTATTACTTGTGTTCAAACACAAGGTGGATTGACTAAGTATTTCCCTATTTCGGTTGGGTTACATCAAGGATCAGCTTTAAGCCCATATCTTTTTGCTTTAGTCATGGATGTTCTCACTAGACATTTGCAAGAGGATGTACCTTGGTGTATGCTTTTTGCTGATGATATTCTTCTTGTTGATAAGACTAGAGAGGGAGTTGAAGGTAAACTTGAATTATGGAGGTCAACCTTAGAGTCTAAAGGTTTTCGCTTGAGTAGATCTAAAGCAGAATATATGGAATGTAATTTTAGTAGTAATAGACCTAGTGAGGGGATTGTGACTTTGGGCGATCAAGTCATTAATAAGAGTACACGTTTTAGATATCTTGGATCTATTGTTCAGAGTGATGGTGAAATAGATGGTGATATTATTAGCAGAATTCAAGTTGGATGGTTGAAGTGGAGGAATGCATCGGGCTTGTTATGTGATAGAAATGTACCCCTCAAACTTAAGGGAAAATTCTATAAGATGGTAGTGAGGCCTGCAATGCTTTATGTGCCGAATGTTGGCCTTCAAAAGAGAAGCATAATACTAAGTTAAGTGTGGTAGAGATGAGGATGCTCAGGTGGATGAGTGGCTTTACCCTTAGAGATAGGATACGAAATGAGCATATACGTGAAAAGGTTGGAGTAGCTCCAGTAGAAGATAAGATTAGAGAAAGTCGCCTTAGATGGTTTAGTCACATAAAATGGCAGCCTTGCGATGACCCGGTTAGGAGAGTTGAGGTATTAGATTTGACTTAGGTTAAGAAAGGTAGGGGTAGACCTAAAAATTCTTGGTTAGAAAATATTAGGAATGACCTTTCTTTATTAGATTTAAACGAGAATTTGACTTTTAATAGGACACAATGGAGAAAAATGATTCATGTAGCCGATCCAACGTAGTGGGATAAAGGCTTGATGTTATTGTTGTGTTCACTTTGATGAACATTACATATCTTTTTAAACTTGTGACATATTTTTTGCATCTTTTCAAATTTTTAGTACACTTTGTGCATCTTTTATATTTTTTATCTTTCCATATCAATAAATCTTAAAACAATTTTCAATAATTAACAAAAATATACACATTGAAAAATTAAAAAAATAAAACATCAATTTTGCAACAATTATAGCTAAATAATATTTAACTATAAAAACATGAAGATGATCTTCTAATCTACACCCAACCATAATTTCATTTTAAAATTTTGGGAAATTAAATTTTGTAAGGAAATTAATTTGTAGAGCAAAGTATTTTAAAATTTCATTCTATAAATCAACTACGTTTGATTAGTCTATAAAACTTAAAATAATTCAAGAAGAATAATTCCAACATAAGACAACACATCATTCCATTAAGCATATGAAACATAAACATCCAACACATCATACCAGAAAGGAAAAACACAACATAGCAAAGCCGTCACATGAGATCAAAAGAAATAAAACAATAACAAATATAATAGAAAAATAACAACTAATATCCTGGAGGGCCTTGGTTCTGAGGTATATGAGGGGTGAACATCATAAAGTAGCTATTTATCAAAGCTACTTGGTGTTGACATAGTCGACTTGTCCACTAATCCACCCTATGTCTTCATTATACATTGCATCCTGCTAGTTAAGGTGAGTCTCAAATTCATTAAAATGTTGATCAAAATGAGATTCTATTCTATCAAAATGTTGAACCATTTCTTGAAAAAATGTTGATTGGGTCTAGGAGCATGTACAGGTGCTAGAGCAGGTGCTCCTTAATTAGATTCTTCTTCCTCAATTCCTTGGTCTTGGTTAAAAACTACATGGAAAGAACAATCGATAAAATATATAGGAAGTTGAGTAGGTGGATCAGGATGAATCAAGTTGTACTTCTTTTCTAGAATATAAGCTACCAAATGTCCTAAAGCCACATTTTTCTTTCTCCTATTTTAAGGAAGTCTAATATCAGAAAGCTTATAGATATAGTCCATAATCAGTTGGGCTTCATCTATAGGAGTGTTGGTCATAATGAGATATGTGACTGTGGATAATAAAGGAGCTAGGTTGATACGATCACCAGCTTTATGTATAATAGAAGTCCTTAGTACATGCTGGATGATCCTAGAATTTTGGTTCAGGGTGTACACATGAGATAGGAGATTGAATTGAGTAACACCTCTAAGAGTTTGATTAATTTCAAACCAGCCAAAATCAGATATATAGGTCATTATGTATGCCCAAACCCCCTCAGTCTTAAGATGTAGAAAGTTACCTAAATCTTCCTTAGTTATTTCTACTCACTGCTTAAAGACTTATGAAGTCATCCTAGTGTGATTTTCATTCTCTCATGTTTATAAGGAAAAAATGGAATGTGTCATGATGATAGTCATAAATCAGAGTGAGAATGAAATAGAATTAAGTTGAATCAAAAAGAGGCATAATTAGAAAGTTAATGCCTCTTTGGATTAGGAGATGAGGAGTCATCTTAGCTTCAAAGAAATGACCATAGGCTACTTCATTATCTTTTTAGAGAAAGTTCTCATCAAGATTACAAGAATGAGCGGAAGAGGCCTTGAAAATTCATGGGCTCTTGCTGCTGCAAGCCATTTGTAGAGTTATGACAAAACATTGTTTGAGATTGAAGAAGATTGTGAAGAAAAACCATTGAATACCTTTCAATTTAAAGAAAAATGACCTATCATATAGTACAAAAATTCGTTCGTACGTATGATTTTAAAATCATACAGGATAATAATAATTTTGTACAAATGAATCAAAACTGCCAAAAATGAAATGGTTTTTCATAAACTACCATTCCTGAGTAGTTTCATGCACCTTCTTGACCAGTATGATCGTATAACAAAACAGTTGTTTGCTTGGGATAATAAAAATAATAAAGATCGTATACGGTATTTAGGTTCGTCTATATGAAAACCTAACAACATAAATCACTTGATGATGAAGTTTTGGAACTCTTCCTTCCTTCTAAAATAATCCCAGAGGAGTCTTGGCGAGAAACTAGGCCACGAACAACAGATTTCAGAATAAGGAAGTTTGATCATACAGATGAAATGGGACTTTATACGTACAATCTGTGAAAATAACTGACATTGGAAAACCATCCTCAATCATATAGATGAAAAATTAAATGATAGTAAAATACAAATATGTATTGTATAATATGATAGCCATATAAATTTTCATTTTTGTCTATTCAACTCAGGAAAAATATTATATACATTCTATAGAATTTGTACAATACGAAATTGATTCATACTGTATGAAAAAAAATTAACTCAAGACAATATAAACAAACACTCTTTTCAAAATCAAATCACCCAAGATCCATGACAGGTAACAATGAAAATAAAAAAAATAATACTAATGAAAAATAAATAAACATAAACTAGAGAAACAAATAACCACTAACAAACAAATAAAGAAAAAAACCAAACACATCAACATACATGAAATGCATTACAAATCCAATTTGCAGAATTACTATTTTAAGCATTAATATTAATCACACCTAATATGGTTCTTAATGTGCTAAATATTTCAAAACCTAATGGTTTTGTGAAAATATCTACAAGTTGATTCTCAGGAGTAACATGGTGTAATTCAATTTCTTTTTTAATCACATGATCTCTAATGAAATGATGTCTTATATTTATATGCTTGGTTCTAGAATATTGAATAGGATTTTTTGAAATATATATGGCACTTATATTATCACAAAAAATTAAAATAGTGTAAATAGAAAATCCTAAATGAATTAGTTATTATGTTAACCAAAGAACATGTGCCACACCACTACCTAGGGTAATATACTCCGCTTTAGCAGTAGAAAGGGCTACTGAATTCTATTTTTTGCTAGACCAAGAAACTATAGAGTTTCCTATGAACTGACAAGTTTTAGAAGTAAAAAATTTTTATCAACCCTATATCCTACAAAATCTAAATCAGAATATCCAATAATTTTAAAAGAAGAGTTGTACTTAGCATACCAAATTGCTAAATTTTGTGTTCCCAAAAGATATCTCAGAAATTTTTTAATAGCAGCCAAATGTAATTTCTTTGAATTAACTTGAAATCTAGCACACAAACAAACACAAAACATGATAGTTAGTCTATTAGTAGTCAAGTAAAGTAATGATATAATTATTCCTCTATATTTCTTTTGATCAATAGATTTTCCCTTAGAGTCGTTATGTAACTACACTGAGGAACTCATTGGTGTACTCCCTTATTCAGCATTATTCATTTCATATTTCTTGAGGATGTCCTAAATATACTATGACTCGCTAAAAAATATTCCATCCTTATTCTACTTTATGTTAAAAATAAGAAAGTAACTCAAGTCTCTCATCAAACTCATTTCAAATTCACTACTCATTATTTTTGAAAAATCATCATAAAGGATTTTATTGGTGGATCCAAATAAGATATCATCAACATATATTTGAATAATGAGTAAGTCCTCTCCTACCCTTTTTAAAAAGAGAGTAGTGTCCACAATTCCTTTAGTAAATGATCTTTCTAGTAGGAAAGTGTTTAGCCTTCATACCAATCTCTAAGTGCCTATTTTAGTACATACAATGCCTTTTTCAATTTAAACATGTGATTAAGAAAATTTAAATTTTCAAAACCTAGAGGTTGCTCAACATAAACATCTTCTTATATAACCCCAACAAGAAAGACAGTCTTAACATCCATTTGAAATAATTTAAAACCTTTAAAACAAGTAAAGGCTAATAATACCCTTCTCGCTTCAAGTTTGGTTACAAGGGCAAAAGTTTCTTCAAAATTATTTCCTTCTATTTAATTATACCTTTAGCCACTAATCTTGCCTTATTTCTAACCACTACACTTGAATCATTAATTTTATTTTTGAATACCAACTTAGTTCCAACAATACTTTGATCTTTTTACCTTTCAATCAAATCCCAAACATCTTTTATAATAAATTGAATCAATTCTTCCTACATGGCTAAAATCAAAAAATTATCAAAAAGTGCTTGATTTATATTAGTGGTCTCAATCATTAATATAAAAGCTGAGTGGTTCACTTCTTTGCTAAGTCTATGCCTAGTTCTAACACCTTCACTTGGTTCAACTAAAATCAATTCTTTAGGGTGACTCTTAGAAAATTTCTATTTTCCAAACAATGTATTTTCTATTCCAATATACTCTTCAAAATTTGTCTTTTCAATTCCTTAAGAGATATCTTCAATATGTTCTTCCTCCAACCTTAGCTCTTTAAAAATATCATATTCACCAAAAACTATATGTGTGATCTCCTCAACTACCAAAGTTCTCTTGTTAAAAACCTTATAGGATTTGCTAATACTATAATATTCTAGAAAAATTCTTTCATTAAATTTATGATCAACTTTTCCTAAAGGAGTTTTACTATTATTATAAATGAGCACCTTACATCTAAAGACATACAAATGTGAAAGATTAGGTACTCTCCCCTTAAGAAGTTCATAGAGTGTCTTTTTCAACTTGGATATAATGTTCACCCTATTAAAAATATAGTAAGATTTACTAACTGCTTCAACCTAAAAATATTTTGAAAGTGAATATTCAGCCAACATAGATCTAGCAGCTTCTATCAAAGTTCTATTTTTTTTCCAACAATCCCATTATGTTGAGGAGTCCTGGGTGCTAAAAAGTTGTGATCAATTCCTTGCTCTCTACAAAAATCTTCAAATTTTTTATTTGCAAACTCTCCTCCATGATCACTTTGAATTGATAAAATTTTACATCCTAGTTTCCTCTAAATCCATGTAGAAAAATTTCTAAAGTCATCAAATAATTCACTCTTATGTGATAAGAATTTGACCCAAGTGAATCTTGAATAATCATCAATGATTACATACCCAAAAATCTTCCCTCCTAAACTTATAGTGCTAACCAGTCCAAAAAGATTCATGTGTATGACTTCTAATAGTTTACTAGTTCTATGATATTTAATTGAATGAAATAATAAATTTACCTATTTTCTTAGTTGACATGAATCACATAGGTGTTTCTTAGTGAAGTTTAGTTTAAGTATCCCTCTAACCAACTCTTTTTGGGTAATCTTCCTAAGATTTTTCAAGCTTGCTTGACAAAGTCTTTTGTGCATAACCATGATTCATCAGTGATTATTTTGAGATAAAAAGAATTAGAAGATTTAATAAAGTTTAAATCAAGTATGTATACATTATTTACCCTATTTTCATACAACACATCAATTCCATTGTGGCTTATAAAGCATCTTGTAGGAAAACATTTAACACTATAACCCTTATCACAAAGCTCACTAATACTTAACAAGTTATGTTTTAAGCCTTCTACCAATAATACATTCATAATAAAAAAATTATTCTTGTTGCCAATCTTACCTTTACCTACTACTTTCCTAATGTTATTATCTCACTTTGCCTCCATTCTTGGCTTCCAGTGATATGAATTTAGTTGAATTTTCAGTCATATGCTTCGAACATTCATTGTCCAGGTACCGAATGCTCTTACGAGGACTAGTATGGGAGTATTTCTACAAAATCATCGAATGTTAAACTTGGGAACCCAAATGAATTTAGGTTCATCTCTTAGCAATGATAATCTGGATGCATATTTGATATGTTATGATTTATGCATCTTAGGTCTCCACACTGGATATGTTCTACTATGAATTGTACAATTGTGAGAGATATGTCCTATCATTTCACATGAAAAACATTTAACACGAGGAAAAAAAATTAGCATTCTATGTGAGTTATAATATCTTTTCCTAGGTTTTAAAATTATATAGTTCTTATGAGGATTAGAAAATTGTTCAAGTATAGGGGGTATCATGTTTTCCTTAAAAGCATTCAGTTTTTCTTTTAGAAATGACTTTGCACTTTCCAAAATAACATTGTTAACTTTGATTCATCTATGTTTACATTCATTCTCAAGATCAATATATGATGTTTTCAAAAAATCATTCTTCTTATTCAAATCATCAAATTCATCTAATAATGTCATGTGGTTAATATATATGGATGTGTGATCATTCCTAAGAATTTATGCTCCTTTTATAAATTTAAATATTATATAGTCCGTTTAGCATATTGTTTCTTAAGTTCCATATATGTAGTATGTATTTTCTTAGAAAATTTAAATAATTTGTCATACGATAAATTGCATACCTCCTCTTGATCCATTTGATGAACTTTGTCTGCCATTAAGCATAAGTTTGTGACTTCCTCTTCTGCTTTTGTTTTTGAGGAATCTGAAGCTGAGTCAGCCCACAAGCTCTCTGTAGTCTTTTCTTACCCTTATAAATATTAGTTTTCTCCTCAACTTTCTCCTTGCTAGGATTAACTTTGATATTCGGACAATCGAATTTAATATGTTCAGACTTCCTGCATTCATAACAAATTACGTCATTAGAAACTTTTACATTCTTATGAAACTTACCCTTATTCCACGGCTGACATCTTCGTTGCTTTCTTCTTAGAAAACTTATTAATTGCCTCGTCAAGAGTGTAATATCTTCTTCATCCTCAGGCTGTGATTGATCACTTTCTGAGTCATCCACTTTCAACATGATATGTTTCTCCTTCTACTTGCCACCTACATTAATCTATCTTTGTGCCACTCCTTTCTCGTAAGCAATCAGTGATCCAAGTAGATTGTCACTAAAATAAATAGTGAGGTATTTTGACTCAGTAATGGTACTTATTTTTGCATCATAAGAAGTAGGTAAATAATATAAAATTTTATTAATTTTTTTTAGAATTTGTTAGTTTTCTACCTAAAGCATGCAATGAGGTGACTATCTATATAAAATGAGTATACATGTCAGTGATTGATTCATTCAGTTTCATGTAAAAAAGTTATAGTGATGTAATAGATTATTTAATCTAGATTGTTTCAGATCATTAGTTTTTTCATATGTTATGTGAAATATTCATTAAGTTTCATGCAAAAATGTCTGTACTCATGTAATAGATTATTTAATCTAGATTGTTTCAGCTCATTTGTTCTTTCATACATTATGGAAAGTCTATCCCAATTTTTTTTTCCACTTTTACAGGATGAAACATGAATATAGTCCTCAAATTTTAGGGCACATAAAAAGTTATTTAAACATTTTCTATTTAATTGAGCTATATCATTTTCATCTAATGTCTAATTAGTAAACGGTCTTTCAGTCCTAATGCCATCAAGAAGTCTAGTCAGACTAGTGTAACCTTCCAATATAAAAATCCACATGTGATAGTCAAGTGATTACAAAAAGTAGATATATAAGTTTTCCAAAAGTTGAAAGGATTGTTATCAAATAGAGATGGTCTAGTGATTGAATATCCTCCAGGAGTGTTAGAGTTTCCAAAAATAGCCATCATCAATTTTAAAAAGTTGTCTAAACCTTAATTTATAAAACCTTGCTCTATTAGCACTTAAAAGTTCGAGTAGGTTATTAGACCTAATACAACTATCCCAAAGCTAATCAAGAGGAGGGATGAATTGGTAATTTAAAAATTATCTAAGAATTTGTTTTAAAACCAATTTAAGATATTTGACAGACACAATGATAAATTTTCACAAAATATTTTTTAACCATAATAACTTAAAGTGCAAAAATAAAAAGCAGTAATAAGTAAAAGAACAGAAGAACACTAAATTTTATAGTGGTTCGGTCCAACTAAACCTACGTCCACTACCTAAAGACTCCTTCACATATTGCACTAAATCATAGTGACTCTCCTTTTGCTCCCACAATAAGGCGGAGAAGCTTTTACAAAACCTCTCTTAAACCAACTCGATGCAACAGAGTACTGACGTCCTTTCTGACCCTCCTGGTGATGGAAGAGTACTAACATCCTTTCTCACCCTTCTAGTGACAGCAAATTACCAACGTCTTTTCTCACCCTCATTGTGATGACATAATACCAACATCCTTTCTCACCTTACTGGTGATGGCAGAATACTGTGAACTTCTTTGGAATTTTTCTCTCAAAAGTCTACAAGGAAGTAAGAAGAATCTTGAAGAAAAAATAAGAAATCCTTACATTTGGGCAAAATTGGGAATCCCCCAAAATTTCTTCTCAAAGATCTCTCACTCTTCACTCTTAAAACTCTCTCCCAAACACTCTCCTTACCCACTCTCAAAAATAATTGGCAGCAAGATGTCTAGAGTGTAAGTTTTTAGGATACTTATATATGAAATACAAGAAAAATTATCCAAAAAATTGAAACTTTCAACTTCAATGTACTCATATTGTATATTACAATTGAACTTCATCTATACAAATATTTTAAAAATCCATGTACGATCATGTACGAACTAGATTTGGCACTCTGTCAGTCATCTGTATGAACTGACATCAAATTGTATGAATAGTTCAAAACTAAACAAGTTTATCTAGTATGATAATGTATAAACCCATTTCATACACTATGAATCATCTATATGAACCATACATTGTACAATATGAATTGTTTAAATAAATCATGCTTCGTTTGATATGAACGTGGATGACCCCATTTCGTACTCTATGAGTCGTTTGTAGAAACCATGCATCATACAATATGATCAGTTCAAAAAGTTAATGAGATTATTTGGGACGAATTGGTAGCACCCATTTCATACTCTTTGAGTCATCTATATGAACTTCACTTCATATAGTATGAATAATTCAAAAAAATAATAAGTTTGTTTGGGACGAACTGGTATGCATCCATTTCATACACTACGAGTCATCTATATGAACTTAAGTCTGTATGAATTGTACAAAAAAAAATTTCCCTAGCATGATTTAATTAACTTCAGTTTGGAGGAACTACCATGATAAACCATACAGTACAATGTGAAATTATATAGTACGATTAGTTCTAAAATTTAAAATTTTGACTCACTACCCCAGTGTGTGTGTGAACGATTATTCAATTACAATCACACACTCTCAGACTCAAGAAAAATAGAAAAATTACAAACTTCATAATAAGAAATCCAAATCTAATCTGTCTTGAAATTTTTGGCAATCTGAAGTATGATTTTCCCGAAATGTTAGTACACACAAATAACATAAAGAAAATATAAATCCAATGTATGTCAGGAGAACTAGTAATCATAACAATAATATTTTGGTATCATAAAAAAATCATATGATATAAAACTTAATCTTGAAAAATAAGTTGCAACAAAATCTTCATAGATGACTTCTCTATAATTGGCACAACATTTTTTTCTTCTATTGAGCATTCAACTTCTATTTTGAAAAGATTTGTAAAGAAAAATTTTGTGTTAAATTAGGAGAAATTTCAATTCATGATGATTAAAGGGATTGTCTTAGGGAAAAATTTTAAGGATGGATTAGAGGTAGATTTTAACAAAATTCATGTTACAGAGAAATTGCCTCCACCCAATTTGATTAAAGAAATTTGAAGTTTCCATGGGCATATGGGATTTTATAAGAGATTCATTAATTACTTCTTTAAAATTCCTAAACTTTATGTAATTTATTAGAGAATGATGCTCCTTTTGTATTTAATAATGCATATCTTGAAGCTTTTAATACTTTAAAATAATATTTGATTACTACTAGAGTTATTATTACTCTTGATTGGTCTTTACCTTTGAAGTGATATCTGACGCAAACGACATTACTGTTGGTATTGTTCTTAGTCAAAAGTAAGATAGGATATTTCATGTCATTTTTTATGATAGTTGATTCTTAAATTCTTTACAATATAATTACATAACTACTAAAAGAATTGCTAGACATTACTTTTTCTTTTGACAAGTTTAGATCGTATTTGATTGGTACAAAAGTAATTATTCATATTGATCATTATGTTATCAAATATCATATGAGAAAAGGCACAAACCTAGAATGGTGAGGTGGATTCTTCTATTATAAGAATTTTATGTAGAAACTTTTGATAAGAAAGGAACTCAAAATAAATTTTTTATCACCTTTCAAGACTTTCTAAAGAAAAGAAAGATTTAATTGAGCTTAAAATTAATGAATACTTTCATGATGAATAATTATTTTCTTTGCATCTGAATTGATTGTCATGGTACATCGATATTGTCAATTTAATTATTAGCAATACACTTCAATGTGATTTATCTTTGATATAATAGAGAAAATTTGTGCATGATACCAATATTATTTTTGGGATAAACCATATTTATTTATGGCTTGTAATATCAAATTATTATAAGATGTATTCTAGAAGAAGAAATAGAACTTATTAGGGAATATCATGATTCTCATTATAGAGAAAATTTTTGAGGTTTTAGAATTGCTTCTAAAATCTTCCAATTTGGATTTTCTTGGCTTACTCTATTTAAGGATGCTAATGAATATATTTAAAAAATATGATTAATGTCAAAGAGTAGAAAATATTTCAAGAGTTATGAAAAAACAAACTATGCATGACAAGATATGAAAAGATAAAAAATTATCAAGAAAAGAAAATAAAGGAAGTCAAAGGCTCTATTAGAAGTCTTCTGGAGCCTACCAGATCCATCGAGTAAGAAATGCTTAGATATACTAAAGTCAAAAGAGAAAGGGAATAGAAAAACATTGAAGCAAAGATAAAGGAAAGAAATATAAAAAATAGAATGCATACACACATTAAGACCAAGTAAGTGAGATCCAACAGTAAAAAGAGCAAAGAATGCAAAAATATTTTCTCAAAAACATACCAGTAAAGAACTTAAACTATGATACCATTAGCACATTGAGGACTAGACTAGGTTTTTTTTTAAGAAACCCACTGACAGGCCTATGCGTTAATAACAAACAAATGTGCAAGGTTCCTAAGGAGAATTCTAGGTCCCTAATGCTCGAAAGAGCTAAACAAATGTAAAAGAGAACCTACGAGTTGGATTTCCCCACTAAGCATGAGTACAATAAAACCTAATAACATATATAATGGCCATAAGACAAAACCCAAAAGATGAAAGAGTAAGAATATCATTAAGCTCGGTGTTACCACCCAAAAAAAGAAATAGTATCGTTATGCTCGGTGTTGCCACCCAAAAAAAGTAGTATCATTATGCTCGGTGTTGCCACCAGAAAAAGATCCCTGCAAATAAGGATGAGAATTCTCCACACATCTGTTCAGCTCAATCCAGTAGCTTAAAAAATCAGTATGCACAGCAAAAGATAAATCAAAATTAATCTGCAAGAAAAACCTACAGTGCAACTGAAAAAAAAATACATGAAACATATAATAGGTAAGAAATAAACAGTTAAATTTATCATGTCAATATCCCAAAACTAAATAGCCAAAAGAAAATTTTGATCCCACAGCATACACTAATCAATATACAAGGAACTAATACTCCAAACAATATAATTAGAAACAGCCCCCACATCACTAGAACATAAAACCATATAAATAATATAACAATAGTAAAGAGACCAATTGCAGTTACCAGATAAGTTCGACCAACAAAAGGATAATCAACATAATTGAGAATATACCAAGAGGAAATATACCAATTGCAGTTATCAGGTAAAGAGTACTACCAACAATATGAAAACAAAATATAATAGATAACCATCAGCGCATTCCAATAACATAAATATAAAGCACTAGAAATCCACGACTTAATACCAAACCTTAAACATAAAAAATAGCATTAATCAAAAGAAGAATCAAAGAACCAATTAGAATCCTCAAAACAAAAAATGCCAAACCAAAAAGGATTTCCATACAATCTCAGGCCTATAGTATCAGTGATGCTACCATAGACAACACTCAAGTGCCACTCCAATCCACTCCCAAACTCACCCAGGCTCATAAAGATCCTGTACAGGAAAGTACCACTGGAATATAAGGGAACACACTTCAACGAAGGAAGAAATAGCACACAGCCACACACTTTCACTAGAATAACCCAACTAAAGCTCTAGATAAACTTAAATAAAGCATTAAAATCCACAAGCTTAAAAATAAAAAGCATTGAGATAGGGAAGATAAGCTACAGATAGAACAAAGGCATACTAACTCACCACACATGACAGAAAAGAAAGCTAACAAAGGGACAATTCCAATTAACCCAGGGAGTTGACGAGCAACACATAGAGTACTGAACAACATAAGAAATTCTCCATTCATTGCTCAAAATAAGCCAATCCAAACAGTTAGCAATAAAATGTAAGTCAAGAATAATGTTATAGTTAATGCAAAACCAATGATGGCAAGAAACAACCATCTACAAATATTACAAGACCTATTAAGATAAAATTTATAAATATGGAAGTTCAAAAAAATTATACTATAAGAAGGCAGCAGAAAACAAAACTCATTCACATCCGTTATAAAGTAAACACAAGAGAAGTAGCACTTGATATTTGGGCTAAAAATCATAGCAAAAAAAAACTCTCTTCAAAACCCAGGCCCTGTCATAATGCATGGGAATAGTAAAATAGACAACTTTATTAGTATTCACCACATTAAGACAGCCATCCAAACAGAGCATAGTATTTGAATAACAAGAAAGCAAAAAATTGACACAGTGAAAGAAAACATTAATATCCAATAAAAGGAAAAACCAAGTTTATGTAGAAAGGCAACATAAGATAAAACTCATTCCCATCCATAACAAAAGAAATAAAGGAAAAGTAACACTTGATATTAGGGCTAAAAAACATATCAATCAACATATTCTCCTCAAAACTTAGACCACTATCATAGTGCATGGGAAAATTAAGATAAAAAACATTCTTAGAATTCACCACCTTGAGACAGCCATCCAAGAAGGGCATAGTTCTAGAATAATAAGAAGACCAAAAAATGACCAAGTCGAAGAAAACATTAATTTCTAAAATAAGGAAAACCAAGTTTATCTAATCTGATGATGCCTTTAACAATGGAACGGAGTTGATTATAAGAAAATTCAGTGAATAGTTAAAGGACATAACAAAGATTACCTAACCAGTACGCACAAGCATTGCCTTGTCTATGAATATGAGTCAACTTGGCATTAAATAAAATTAGTTCTTGTTTAATTTTCCTAATAAGATAGAACAAATCAAGAGTAAAGATATTCTCATCATTATATTTTAGAAAAAATAGCATGTGTAACACATCAAATTCAATTCAAATATTACCTAGACCAAGGGAAAGACATAATTTCAAACCAAACAAGATAGCAGAAAGTTCAGAGAAAATTACTGAGCAAGCGGGAAGAGGACTAACAAAAGAAATAAAAAAATTACCATTAGAATATCTAATGATACCACCACAATCACAAATCTCCCATTTAATCTACCCATCACTATTTAACTTGAACATGTTTTGAGGAGGTTTAATCCAATAAATCAATCTACACCCCTCATTGCAATCCTTATCATGATGGACAATACCAAACTCCTTAGCTACATGGAAATAACCGTTAAAATTCTTAGAGCTTAGAATATTAACATTAAATAATTTATAAATTTTATATTTAACATTTCTAATAATTTGGTCATGATTCATAATGATATTTTTAAAAAGAGAGTTATTCCTTCTAATACAGAGATATCATAGTATAAGATAGGGAATAAGATTAAAAATATTACCTTTCATGTTAGTCAACCACAAGTGGAGGATTTCCTTAATAGAAATGTTACCCTTAAAATAGTTAAGCTTAATAATATCCTCAAAATAAATCCAAACTTTAGCACCAATAGGCCTAGAAATAAAAACTTGATGCATATTCTTAACATGATAACACCATTGACACTTGGAAGCTAAAATAGAATCACGTTTAATTAAAATCTCATCCGTAGGAACATAATTATGCATGACTCTCCAAATAAAAAGTAGAAATAGAAGAGGGAATTCTTTTCTGCCATAACATAGTAAAAACTTTAGAAGAAGCATGTTTAGTTCTAAAAGTATTTCAAGCCTTCTTGATACTAAAGATGACATTGCTAGCCATGTTGAACAACAAAAGATCATCAGCATCATTATTTAATAGAATTTGCAAAATCTAATTAATAATAGACAAAGGAATAACTTGCAAAAGTTTTGGAATATCCCAACAATTATTGGTAATAAAATAATTAACCTTGCTAGCATAGGTAGAGATAGAATGAAACATGTTATCAATGGAGTTTTCATGTAACCACTTGTCTTGCCAAAAAAATAGGTTAGCATAGCCAATACCCCAATGAATATAAGGTTCCACTTCCAATTTGATATTACAAAGTCTTTTCTAGACCCTAAAATCTCCCATTTTATAAGTAAAAATCATTGAATGATTGCCAACACAATTCTTATACATCATAAAATTAGCCCAAAGAATAGTTTTATCACAAAAGTTATACAAAAGTTTATAGGAAAAAGCATGAGCTAAATCCACCTTGTTTTTGCAACCCAAACCACATTCCTCTAAAGTACCACAACACTTATTCCAAGACGACCAAAGGATTTTAGAATTACCGCTCTTGCCTTTCGAAAAAAAACTTATTGATTAATTTTCTAATCTATCACAAACCGATAAAGTAGGCTGAATAGTTGAAATATATAAATAGGAAGGGAACAAAGAACACTTTTAATCAACACCAATCTACTATCAAAGCTAAGGAAATTAAATTCCAAAGAGTTAAGTTTAATCTAAATAGCAGTAATCAAATTATCAAAAAGAAAATAACTTTTATGACCTTTAAAAAGAGGAACACCCATATACTTTAACGGAAGGAAACCTTTCACAAAACTAGTAATACCTTTAATAGCATTTATGTGCCTACCAGGCGAATTCTTAGAGCTAATAAAACAACACTTATTTCTATTAAGATTTAATACACTCAATAGCTTAAAATTATTCAAGAAAGAAAAAATCATATTAACAATATTGATAGAATAATTGGATAAAAATAATAACATCATCAGCAAAGCATAAATGTTAGATAGAAAAACCCCCTGATGTTCTAAAAAATAGGTTAGGATGATCTTCATAGAGAAGGGTAAGACCTCTTAAAAGATACTCAAAGCAATAACGAACAGAGCAGAGGAAAGAGAATCACCTTGTATGATACCATGAGAAGAATTAAAAAAAAAATCGTTGCTTTTACCATTGACAAATGAAAAAATAAGAACCCTCAATATTATCTGGATCAAACTAATGAAATTATAATTCAAACCAAAAACGGGAAAAATGTGATATAAAAACTTCTAGTTAATGTTATCATAGGCTTTAGTAATATCTAATTTAAAATTCATGTTACCACCTCACACTTTGAGTTCAAGGTCCTAAATAATTTCTTAAGCCAAAAGGATGTTAACAGTTATGGCTCTACCTTTAACAAACCCCATTTTGTAAGGAGAGATAATTTTAGGGAGCAAAGGGGATAAATGATGATCCAAAATAATTTTGGAAATTAATTTACTAAAGAAAGAACACAAACTAATAGGATGAAAATCATCCCACAAAGTAGCACCAATTTCTTGGCAATAAGCATAATAGAAGAACTTGAAAAACATTTAGGCAAAGAATTGCCATTAAAGAAATCTAAAATTGCATCATATAAATCATCTCAAAAAATATTCCAGGATTTAAAAAAAATAAAAAAACCATCAGGGCCAGCCAAAGAATCAACATTCATATCAAAAACAACTTTCTTCAATTCCTCCATCGAAGGAAAAAGACTAAGATTATTATTATACTCCTCATTAATGATGCTAGGTACAAGCTCAAATTTTATCAATAGAATAAGGGTCAAAATTTTTATTAAATAACTTAAGAAATGATCAACAACATACTTATCAATCTCATCTTCCTCCTCAATAATGCCCCATCATGAAGTTAAATTAGATGAATAAAACTTTTAGCTCTATTCTTTTTTACCAACGAATAAAAATATTTAGTATTATTATCCTCTTTAATAAGATTTTTAGAAGAAGATGTTTGTTTCAAACAGATGTCCTCTTTCTCTTAAAGTTTAAACAAAGACTTTTTAGCCTCTTTTAAATTAACTAAACTAACATCCGAAGGATCATTCTAACAAACAAGCTCATAAGAAGTAACATTCTCTTCAGCAAAAATAATATTAGTAAAAATATTTTTGAAAACTTTTCTATTCCACCCACTAAGTTTATAATTAAGCCTTTTGAATTTCAACCACACTCTATTCATCCCAACAATATCACTGTCAAGATGTTAAGGAGCCTCCCAATTCTCTTTGACCAAATTAGTGAAAGTGTTATCTAACAGCCACATATTTTGAAATCTAAAAGTATGAGAAAAGAATGAATGTCTATATTTAATACCAATCAGGAGAGGAGAATTATTAGAAAAAAGTTGTACTTGAATGCTCAACAAAGGTTTTATTACTAGAATTCATCCATAAATCATTAAAAAGAACATGGTCTAAAGCCACATGTTACCACGATTCTAAATGAACAGATTACCAGTGAAGCCAATATCAATAAGATTACAATCCGTCATCATACTATTAAAATCATCCGTAGCATGTTAAAGAGGGTTAAAACCATCAATCCTTTCAAAGGGGTTAGATATAATATTAAAATCACCACCAAATAACCAAGGCGAGGTAACAAGATCACCAAACACAGAAAACTGACTCCGAAGATCCTTTCTAACTTTACAAGAAGAGGAAGCATATATGAGAGAAGCATAAAATTTAAACTACATAAACTCAATTTTACAATGAAGTACTTGAGTAAAATCACTAATAACATCAATGCAAACAGGGTCTTTCCAAAAAAATCTAAATTTTGTTAGAAACATTCGACACACTATTATTAAAATCAAGAATCATTATAGTCTAATCCAGCTTAGAAATAGAAATAAGTTGTCCTAATAAAATAATAAAATAAATATTATGAATGAGTCTTAAGTTACGAACTCTAATCCTAGAAGAAGGGAAACCAATGCCACGAACATTTCAAATAATCAACTTAATCATTAATATGCCATTTGTTTAAAGTTTGAGAATGTGTGTTTCTATAGGATTGCACATTTTGGTTTTTCACATTTTTTGTTTTTCTTGTTTTTATCTAAAATCAAATCATGCTCTTTATTAACAAGACCTTTATTAGCACAAACATTAACCAAAGCATCATCAATAGGAGAAGAAATCTTATCACTTATACCTTTAACCTTTCTCTCCTAATCCTTTGAGATCTCTTAAGCATTAGTACCCTTAACCATACCATTCCCATTATTCTAAATTTCATCACTGTTCCTCAAGATATAAGCCACCTACTATGTTTCCTCCTACACATATTCCCCTTCTTCCATATCTTTATCGAAAATATTATCCTGGGCATTCACAAAGGGTTTTGATTAACATATAGCAGTTTATTTATCATTGTTTTCCATGAAATCCAAAAAAAATTTATTAGTAGCACATGGTAAAGAAGTAGTAAGAGGCATGTAATTATGTTTTGAAGAAATAGAAACCATCTGCTCATCAACTTGGTCAAAGTTTTCCAACCCCTTATAAACTAGGTATCATTAATATTCATGCTTAATTTAGGGATGAGTATCAATAATGGCCCAATATGACCAATAATTAGTGATCATACTGTACGACCACCACTTTATGAACCTCATTATATACTATGCGATCTTAACATGTCTATATATCCACACCACTCGTGAAATTAATGGCCCAATATGACCAATAATTAGTGATCATATTGTACAACCACCACTTTTTACAGGATGATCCATGTGTGTACAAGCGTTGGATGGATTCAAATTGGTCGGTATGATAAAAATTGTACTATCATACTATATGAACACTTGTTGGAACATAATGATCTGTTATTCAATAAGTCATCCAGATGACTCCTCGGGATGACTGCTTTCTCAAAGATCATCATGGATTATATTCTCTTTTTATTGATTTTATAGTTTTTATTTTATTAAGATATAATAATAATAATAATAATAATAATAATAATAATAATAATAAATGGTCTGTGTTTTTCCCCTATTTTTAAATACTTCATTCTGTGAGGCGGAGCTTAGGATGAAACATAATTTACTTACTTTTAAACCAAATTTATTCATCATCATAAAAAAGGGGAAGATTATTACAATTTGGGATCCCAAGCTTATGATTTTAATGATCACAAATATTATTAATTGAATATTTATTTATCCTAGCATTTATATTGCATATTTGTTTACTGTGGGTACTAACATTTTAGGTACATCATACACCATGAGAAAATTTTTAGGGCTCAAGATTGGGTATAGTAAGATAATATTTTGTAAGACACTATAATTTTATTTTCTTAATTTATTATTTCTTGATTCTAAGCCACATAAGAGTGTATGTTAATTTGGCGATCATGCACACACACACTTGGAGTGAGGAAAGAAATTTTAAAATTTTTGAACTATTCATATCATATGGTTTAGATCGTATTGTACAATCCATTATCTATAAAATTAGTAAAATGGATAATTCTATAATTAATATTTTTAAATAAATTGTAATATACAAACATGATCATATTGTATCATTTATTTAATCTAGAAACCCTAGCTGCCAATTAAATTTGAGTAAGTATTTAAATTTTAATTTATGTATTGATCTTATTGTATGAATCCCTTCATACTATATGATATTTAAAAACTTACTTAATTTAATCCCTTTGATTAGTCAATCATATTATGGTTATATTAATATGGTTGATTATACCATATGATGTGAATTATACAGTACGATAGGCTGAGATGAAATTCCATCATCTTATAGATCGTCATAAATGAAACCTTAGTTTTTGAACTAATTATATATTATGGTGTCAATCATTGGACGACTTGCTAAGATGATTTCAATCTTTCTAGATATTTTCTTATACAGTCTTAAGATAATTAAACTAATTATACCGTACAATTTATAAATCATACTACCTGATCAGTATACAAAACTTGAATAGTCCATCCTGTGATTGTCCCATCTCATTGAATGAACTCTGGTTTTAAACTAATTTTATTGTATGATCCTTGATTGTACTATAACAATATAGTCGATAGAATTAAATTTTTAGGGTTTTTTAAAGCCTTGTACAAAAACTTTTCTATTAGTCTTTTGAAATGTTTTTTAGTTGTTAAAGGGATACTCATATAGAGCTTTATGAGGTCTTACAGCATTAAAAAAGGTGAAGGTGAAGTTGTGAAAGAGGGAGAAGTAGTTTGAGGTGATTATATATGGTTTCTCTAAGTATGCTTGCACCTTGATTCCTCTAGTGGCTTTGTTGGTCTAATGGGGTTGCTCTTAGGAGAAATGTTTCAAGGCTGAAGACCTAGGTTCTTTATCTTTACCAGGTGGGTGAAAAAGGATTCCAGTTTTGCTGCATTCACCAAGAGGGTGAAATAGCTTCGAAAATACTCTACCTTCCCTTCACTAGGAGAGTGAAAAGCCATTGGTATTCTTCAACATCAGATTGGTGGAAGAGATTGTGTAAGGGCCTCTCAGCTTTGCTGTAGGGGCTAAAGGAGAGAGGCTTGTTGAGTCTAGTAAATAGGTTGTTAAACATAAGTTAATGTCCCAATAGGCTACCAAGAGGGGGGGGGGTGAATTGGTAGTTTAAAAATTTTAAGCCCTCTTTTAAAATGAGTTAAACCGAAATGAAAATTTTCTTTTAAGTTTTTGTAGAAATCATTTTTCAACCACAGAGTTTTTAAAGCTAAAAATAAAATGCGAAAAAGTAAAAACAGTAAAGTAAATGACACCAGATTTGTAGTGGTTCGGTCTAAACTAGACCTACATCCACTCCCCAGAGGCACCCTCTGAGTATTGCACTAATACCAATAGTGACTCTCCTTTTGCACCCACAGCAAGGTGGAGAAGCCTTTACAAAACACTCTTTTCACCACCACCCGGTGCGGCAGAGAACCGTCGTCCTTTTACACAATCCCAGTGTTGGCAGAGAAACTGTCGCCTTTACACAATCCCCATGTTGGCAGAGAAACCGTCGTCCTTTCACACTCTCCTAGTGTAGGCAGAGAACCTTCGGCTGTTCACACTCTCCAAGTGTAGGTAGCGAACCCTTTGCTATTCACACTCTCCAAGTGTAGGCAGTGAACCCTTCGGCTATTCACACTCTCCAAGTGTACGCAGCGAACCCTTCGGCTATTCACACTCTCCAAAGTGTAGGCAGCGAACCCTTCGTCTGTTCACACTCTCTAAGTGTCGGCATAGAACCGGATCTCCTTGACAGATCTTCTCATAAGAATTTAGAAGGAAGAAGGAAAAGAGTGAAGTAATCCCAATTCACAAGTAGAATTCTTACCTTTGAACTCCAAAGTGAAGCCTTCACGCTCCAATGGTAGGAATCCTCCTTTGAATGCACTCTCCACACTCTCTCCTTGCTATTCTCTCAAGAGGCACGAAGATCAAATGACAAAAAGATTGGGTGGCAGTCTAATTTGGACTATTTATAGAAAAGACAAGAAAAACCGCCCAAAAACTGCAAGTTTTTAATTCGTGTTAGCAGGATCGTCTCGTACGATCGTGGATCGTTCTGGACGATTATTACTTAAATGCTTTGAAATGACCCTATTTGTATATGTGTATAAAATGTCTTTGTACAAGCTGATCATCCCGTACGAACTAAGTTCATCTGGTACGAACGGTTATTACAAGGTGGGTTCCAAAAACTGCAGAAAACTGTCCTAAGTCGGTTGTATCTTTGGATGAAATTGGTTCGTCCAGACGAAATTTTTATAGAGAACAGATTCGTCCTGTGTGATGATTTTAATTTTTGTCTGGATGAAAGTTTTACAGAACCAAATCGTCATTACGATAATTTAATTTCTGTCTAGATGAAAATTTTTACAGAGACCAGATCGTCCTGATGATGATATTTAATTTCGTCTAGACAAAAATTACAGAGAGCAAATTATCATTTACGATATAATAATTAATTTCATCTGATAACGAAAATTTTACAGAGAACAAATCATCCTGGATTAGAGTATTTAATTTCGTTCCTGGACGAATAGACTTAGAAAAATTTTTCAAGCCAGTTCCTATTCGTTCCATGTGCTCAATAAAGATAATGTTTGATCATCCCGTACGAACTAATACTATCGTCCGTATCTATAATAGAATCAAGAATATAAATTTCCTAATATG
>NW_021318490.1:10532-25662 GCF_001605985.2 Dendrobium catenatum | reverse complement strand
AGGTGGAACTGATTTTGTAAGGGCTTCTCCGCCTAGCCGTGGTGGCTAAAGGAGAGTCACGTTTTTAGTGCAATACTTGGGGGGTGCCTCCAAGGAGTGGACGTAGGTCAAGGTTTGACCGAACCACTATAAATCCAGTGTGTTCTTTCTTTTTACTACTTCCGCATTTTAATTTCCGCTTTTATTATTGTGGTGATTTGGATTGTGTTTTGGTTTTAAAGTTTTCCAATTCACCTCTCTCTTTAATTAGCTTGGGACTAAGTTCAAGAGGGCCTAATATCCCTAACGAACTTTTAATTCTACTTTTTTTCGCACATTATTTTCCTACATCTTAATTTCTAACGTGTTTATTATTCCTGCAAATCAATGTTTTGATTACCAAGCTTTGGTTATTTTGAGTATTATTGTTGCAAAAATAAAAGGAGAAAAAATTACATTATTTTTATTAAGTTATTTTGCTTACATTTTTGTTTAATTTAAAATTTTCAAAAAGGGCTTCTTTAAGAAGAATTTAAAAAAAAAAATTTTTGAACCTCCCCACTTGGTGTGCCTAAGGTAATTTAATGAGGTTTAACCACCTCTCTTGAACTTTCAATAATCTTGCCAGCAACCTTCTATCATAAAGCTTCTCATAAATACATGAAGGTTTCAAGTGAATCCTAAACTCTATACAAACCCTAGTTTCAATTTGCATCATTAGTGTATTGCTTGACTATTGCCATAGCGCATTACCCTAACCCCTTCCATCAAATTATCTACTTTACTTCTTCCATTAGCATAAGTGTGTATTACCTCAAATAAAGTGTAACTCGACCATCGTGATCATCAACCCTTTGTTTAACAGCTACTATTGGCCCTTTACCTCCTTACCACCACCATCGACTCTTTATCTCCTAACAACCAATCATTAGCCCTTCCCTTGTGTTCCATTAATAGCATACCCTTCAACTGCCACTATCAAAACATCCCTATGGTTTCTCGTGCTATGGTACCTTTTCTTGAACACCATCGTCACCATTATTTAGACTCATACCAGATGGTTTTAACCCTAATAGGAGTGAACTAGATTCTGCATAAGTGTATCGAGTAATAATCATTACCGTCATTGGAATTTAAACTTTTGTTGGATAGTTTTTTTCCCAAATGAGAGTTGATTGGAGACTGCGTAAAAGTATCGGGTCTTGATCGCCACTATTGTCACTATTTATAATCTTGTTGGAATGTGTTCCCCCTAATGAGACTAAATTGGAGTCTACATAAAAGTACAAGGCTTTTATCACCATTGTGACCAGTATTTAAAATCTTGCGAACAATTTTTCCCAATCGAGAGTGAACTGGAGCCTACGTAAGAGTGCCGTGTCTTAATCACTACCATCGCCTGTATTTAGAGTTTTGCCAAAAAAAAATTCCCCCAATGGAAGTGAATTGGAGCCTACGTAAGACTGTCAGGTCTTCATCACTGCCACCACCACGATTTTGATTCTTTCGAAATAGTTTTTCCCTCAACGAGTGAACTAAAGCATGCATAAAAGTACCATTTATTAATCACCATTAAAAGTCTCTTATTTTGCCAATATGATTTTTCCATAATTTATGGCAAAATCGTTGGATGAGCTCAGGAGAACCATGCTTTTTTCTTCCTCATAACGGGGTATTTATAAATCCATGAAGAGGAATTTGAAATAAAATTCCTGAAATTTTAATTAATTTTTGGAAATTTTTAATGCCAAAAAAATAAATAATTCCTATTTTATAAAAAAAGGAAATATTTTAAGAAAAATTATATTTTAAAATAAAGTAATTATGAAGGAAAATAATTATTTTCCTTTTAAAAAAATTCTAGCCTTTTAATGATTTTTTGTGTATAAAATAATTTTTTTCATTTTGTAATTAATTAATTAATTAAATTAATAAAATATTAAATATTTTTTATCTTTCCATTTAGCCCATAAAATAAAAAATAAAACACTCAATTTTTAACCCAAAAAGTCAGATTTGGATGTTTTTAGAATCCCCAAAACCATTTTTCAATTTTCCACACAACATTTAGATACTTTTGGAGCTTATGGGATCCTCTGTAATCAATTTTAAGAAAGTTCAAATATTTTGAAGCATATTTTTCTAAAATACTTGCTAAAAAATATCACTCTAACTTTGTAAAATGCTAAAACTCTACGAGATTCGACGTCCAAAAATATGGGGACAACTAATACGTTACCAAAAATTGACTTGATCCAGCATGAATCTCAAGGCATAGACAAGTTGAAAGTTACTAAATTGAATTTGGAACCATTTGAACTCTAATTCCATCAAACTTATAATCAAACTGAACATATCGAAGATAAGAACCCAACAACACAAAAATTGGTCCAATCCAAGCCAAAATGGGTCTAATTTAAAAGTCTGAAGCATACTTAGAACATTCAAAAAAATTAATTGGATGAAAAAATGATATCCAAATATGTCATGCTTATAGTTAAATTAATCGGCTCAACAAAACAAATCCAACGAGCCCAATATCGCAAAACTCTGACATCATTACTGCCTTATACACTTAAAAAATGTTAAACGATTGGGGAATCAATATAGGCCATCTGATGGAGTACTCAGAACTTGCCACATATCTTCTTTATGTTTATAAGGTGTGTTGCTCCAAAAATCTATAAATAGACCCTCACTATCTAAATGAAGGTGGCCATTTTTGCAAGATATTGGAGAGATCTTTAGGGCTTCTGGAACTCTAGCACCACTGCCAACGAACCTCTTACTACAGGAAAAACTTATATTATCGTCAACCCAGATCTACTGGAAAATGAGTAATTATGCAAGAAACTGTGCATCTCTAGTGTATTTCTAGTAAAATTTTAGTCTATGATAAAATGAGCATCAAAAACTTTATTCAAGCGTAGTTATTCTGTCGGAGATATTTCTGACGGATTTACTAATAGAATTATTGCATAATTGTGCAGTAATATTCATCATTTGTGAAGCAATCTTCTTATCTGTTTGTCCGCTGAAAATTTTGGCGGAAACCTATCAACAAAAATACCGACGGATAACTCGCTAGAAACATGATACAATTTCATCGTATTTCCATTTCCGGCAAATAATACTAAAAAAATATACAAAAAACATGTACTAAAAATAAAAGAAAAATAACACTCCCTCACATGTTTTCTACAACAAGACAAACCTACAAAAAAATATATGCATTGAAATGAAATAATGAACATAAACACATGCTATCTACATGTAATAACATTATCATAACATTTTATTAAACATTCAACAAACCATTTAAAAATAAACATAAAGTTTATTCATTGAACAATAAAAAATGGATAATAAAATATACAAATATAGAAATAAAATATCCAACATAAAAATGAAATATCCAATAATAACAGAAGTAAAACTAATCAGAATCTTTCTCCTCCTATATCGACGCTGGCTGCTTCCCACTAAACTACTCCCTTAGTCTCTACAACTCCTCCAATATATGATTTTACTACATTTGCATGTACATCTACATGTCAGCTTATGATTTTCTTACTTGATCTAGCTCTGTTGTAAGGGCAGCTACATGTTGGCTATACAACAACTCCTAGCTGCTTGACACTAAATGTATGTCCCTCATATGCATAGGCTTCTTAGCCTAAACCATAAACCTATACATTTTGCATTCCACCTTTCCCAGTCAGAAGAATCAGTCGATCCCTTAGAAGATCTGTCACCTGCTCCAACCAAGCTCTCTCAAAGTTGTGTATACTCATCCTATAAAAGTTAATATAAGATTAATCAATTTATACATGACACCTAAAATATTAAACTTATGTACTTACATATGCTCTCCTTGCTCACTCGTCAACCCGTTGTTGGTCCTGATGCCGCTTGTGGGTATGACTATGCAACTCAATAATAGTTAGTTTTCAACCTAGCAGCTCTTTCTATTATATAAATCTTTTAAAATTTCTTACCAAACATTTCCTCTTCTTAGTATTTGGAAATGAGCCCCTAGTATAGATGGAACTACCCATGCCATCAACATCAGTAGCTCAATTTTATCTATTCTTTTTTTTTAAACAAAAGGAAAATATTAATAAAAAAAGTGAGTGATACACCACAAGACCATGATCGAGCCACAACATGAGAGGTATAATCAATGAAAAATAATAATAATAAATGGATCGACACGGATTCACATTGACACCCAGTTGCCAGGTGGCCATCTAGTGAGGAACCAAAATTAGTCAAGAAACCAAACACAAGTAACAATCAGTAGATCGCTATGGTTTTCCAACTTTGGCCATCACAGACAGGTGCATGCAGAATGACTGTTTCCTCATAGTCCATATCCAAAAAAGCAATGGCAGCCAAAAACTGATAGTAGAAAAAAAAACCACAACCATAAAAATAGGCACTAGAAATTATATATTCTTCGATTTCTGTTTATGATTTCAAGTTCCCAAAACACTATCAAAAGTATCCTCCCCTTCAGACGACAAATCATCATGTAGCCAATCACATTGCCACCGAACATTATTCCTAGCAAGATGGGCTTATAAATTAGCATTTGAAATAGTCACTTCCACTGGAGGGACTACACCAACCCCCCCTGAGTTAACATCACCACCATCAACTAAAGAGATAGAGTTAGCATTTGAAGACTCCACACTAACATTATGCAAATGACTATCTTAAGAATTAACATCACAGTTAGAATCTAACAAAACCACACTACCAGGAGCCACAAAGAGAGGACCCCCACCGAATACAACATCAAAAACTAGTGAGCCACGCGAACAAGGAGCGATAATAGAAGCAGGGACAACAATGGAATTAACTGTGCCAGACATAGTAGAAACAACAACAACTTCAGCATCAACAATACCCACATCACAAAACAAATTAACAAGGAAAGAGACGGGAGCAATAGTAACTCGATTCTACAAGTAATCAACAGGTGTAGCAGTAGACGGTAAAACAACAAGAGATAGAATATTAATATTAGGACTAGAGTTGATAAGAATAGTTTCCCCTAAATTACCAACATCAAAACCAAAAACCTGCACAAATTTCTCCAACATGATAGGAACAACAACAGTCTCCACCCTAGACACAATAGAGGGAGGGATTAAATTAGAAATTGGTTTAGAAGTAGCATTAGATAAATCAGTCGAAAGGGGGGGATAGTATTTCCTAGCCACATGGCCAATACACTTACAAGATGTACAAAAGGGAGGGGGGGGGGATTTGTCCAAAACAACAATCTACACATACTCTAAACTTTTAGAACTTAACCAACTTGATTTGGATAGGATTTAGTTATATCAAGCTCCACCAAAACATGCGATATAAGGCTGGGTTCCCGCAAAAGTAGCCGTATCTATTTTTAGAGGTTTTCCAAAGATAGTTCCCAACCCATGAAGTATATGAGGGGTGAAAAGATGAGGATATAATTATGAAAAAGAGACCCAAATCGGGATGACAGGCAACTCAACACCAACATCCAAGCTAGGAGACCATTTCGTTAATTTCATATAACTATTGAAAAAAAGATAGGATCTATCACACAATACCCTACAATAGTCTTTTTTCATTTACTAATTTGATTAGAATATGTGATGAGTCAAGTAAGGTGACCGAAAATTCACCATTTAGCTTTAGGTTAAAGAAAAACTTGCAAATTGAATTAAGAGAAGGTCGCTTAGAAGGGAAGAAACCAACTAAGGAAAATTGAAAAGGGATAGCTAACTCACTAATTTCTTGGTTAGAAATCCAAAGAGAGGGAAAATCATGAAAAGTAGAGGCATGCAAATCCAGAAAAGAGGAAATCGAAGAAGAACTAGCAAGCGCCTCGAAAAACTAGCACGAGTGAGACAAACCCACTAAAAACTAAGCTCTAAAACAACCTTCTACACATACTCTAAACTTTTAGAACTTAACCAACTTGATTTGGATAGGATTTAGTTATATAAATCTCCACCAAAACACAAGTGATATAAGGCCTGGTTCCCGCAAAAGTAGCTGCATCTATTTTTAGAGGTTTCCCAAAGATAGTTCCCAACCCATGAAGTATACGAGGGGTGAAAAGATGTGGATATAATTACGAAAAAGCGACCCAAATCGGGATGACAGGCAACTCAACACCAACATCCAAGCTAGGAGACCATTTCATTAGTTTCATATAACTATTGAAAAAAAGTTAGGATCTATCACACAATACCCTACAATAGTCTTTTTTTCATTTACTAATTTGATTAGAATATGTGATGAGTGAAGCAAGGTGACCGAAGATTCACCATTTAGCTTTAGGTTAAAGAAAAACTTTCAAATTGAATTAAGAGAAGGCTGCTTATAAGGGAAGAAATCAACTAAGAAAAATTGAAAAGGGATAGCTAACTCACTAATTTCCTGGTTAGAAATCCAAAGAGAGGGAAAACCATGAAAGTAGAGGTCTGCAAATCCAGAAAAGAGGAAACCGAAGAAGAACCAGAAAGCACCTCAAAAAACTAGCACAAGTGAGACAAACCCACTAAAAACTAAGCTCCCACAACCTATTTGGAACCATTCCAACAAATGTCGTAGAAAAAGACCGTAAACAAAGCAAGAAATCTCCAAAACAAATAGAAAATAAGGAGAAGAAAAGAGCACTTCCCTGAAAATCTTTGTCGGTGCGGAGGCCCCATCAGAGTGGGGGAACCCCAGCACGGCCAATAAAAAAACACTATCAGAGGAAAAGGAAGTGGGCTGGAATCGAATAATTGATGTCAACTCAATTTTGTCTATTATGGTTCTTCCTTCTAGTATAATATACACTCTTACCAATCTAGAGGAGTCATTCATCTGACTTTCTAATATTGGTAAACATGTCTCACATGCAAATTGACCTGCACTTATCAAAATTCTTTCTAATTTATCATTATGCTCTAGTTACGAATAAAAAACTTTTAGCATAAAAAATATACAATATAAAATATTTTTGTTAGCTTAATTTTAAAAGATATAATATATAATATTTTTAATAATAACTAACCTGGCTCTTTGAACCACATGTTGCACACTTCTTTTGGGATTTTTTTCTAAGAAATATAAGGAGCATCATACAAGCTTTATATGATATCATGTATTTTATGCATCAGCTGCTTTGGTAGATGAAAACTACATAAAATATGTTAGGAGAAGAAACATTTTTTAAATTTTAGTAGCATGTTAAGAATATAGTATGTACATTTCAAAATCAACATACGCCCCTATGACATCTGCTCTATTACAATTATAGTGGAAGGTCCACCTACAAATATTTGAGGGCGTAGTGGGGGATAAAATGGAGGGACATATGGTGGATATGGATAAGTGGGAGAGCCTCCATGAGAAGGTAGGGGGGAGTAAGGGTAGAAGGGAGTACTATACGTGGCATCTATCGAAGGAAAGTAGGAGTCTTGTGAGTAAAGCTATGGACTACTAGTTGGAGTAAGTAAAGGCGGGCTAGGCTGACTTTCAGTGGTAGGCTGAGAAGAAGAGGTCCCCTTAGTACATATAGACATTTTGGCTAAGTAACTAGTCAACTTCTTGTTACTAGCAGAAATGTTCTTGATCAATGCCCAATGAGGTTCATCACCATAAGCCATATGAAAAAAATATTGAAGAAATATGAACAATATAAATAATAACAAATATTTAATAGAGCAACAACAAAATAACTAAAGTATATCAATAATAAAATAACTAAAGTAACTATTAATATAATGTTAAAAATAAATCATATAGTTAATATAAATTATTTGTTTATAATTGATTGTAAAATATCATTAAATACATTTACCATTTATTTACTTATCATTTGTTGATTTACTTCCATATAATGACACATCTTCATCACTATTAGACTCCTCATGACTTTTCTCTATGTTTAAATCTAATTTTTTCTAATTGTAACTCACTCTCATTAGTTGCAATTTGATCATCCACATCATTAACAACATCTTTTAAGTTTGACATAAGCTATTCTTAATATGCTGGTGGTATTAATGTTATTTTCTTAATGCTCCCTTGAGTTTGGTCTTCATAATTATGAGCCAATCCTATTTTCCTCGTAATCTACTTGGATTGTTTGCAAAATAGACTTGGCTAGCAATCATGAATTAGTCAAACTTTGCATATCCCCTACCACCACTTTACTTGTATTATACCATAAAGCGTATGTACTCTTGTACCATTATTATGCACTATAATAAACTAATCACAATTGAAAAGATATACATTATTCATGTCACATAGATATTCTAATTGCAATACTTCTTGTAATACCCTGTAATACTTAGAATAATCATGTGTATGGTTGTTCCCTCTTACACAAATACCAAGATTATCAATCTTTCAACCTTCATAACAAGCTTTGGTTTTTAATTTGCATCCATTAACAAAAAAAGTCTAACATTTCACTAATCTATTTGATCCCCAACCTAGATCCAGTGGTATTTTATATTACAAATCACTACCTTGAGTGTGGATATAATTTGGTTATTCAAATGTTGGTATATTAGTAGCATATTTATTGACTAATGTATTAAATAATTTAGACAAATTGGTATAAATGAATAGTCAAAATATATACCATATTTTTAAATAAATTTGGGAATTTTATTTCCATTATCTTTTGGACCTTTAATGATACTGGTGTACTAAAATTATTAAAGAAACTCTTACAAATTTTAAATAGTTATGATATATGAGTAATAAATATATGAACATGCTAGCTCATATTTACTCTAGATATGGCTCAATTTCATCATAATTAAGTAAGGTTTATAATATATCAGCTCTCATCTCCTTATCAACCAAATAATGCATAGTACTAGAGCCTGCGGGCTCACCACTTTCATTGAATACATTCATATTTAAGGATTTACATGAATCTACATGACCCAAATTTTGAGGTGTAGTATTCCTAGTTGATTCTGACTCTGTGATAAAGTAATACGAATAAAACCGAGTTATCTCGTATATTAGATATGCTTCATAAATTGAGTCTTCATGATGCACTTTATTCTTAGTAGTCTTCTTAAGTTTATTCAAATACCTATAGAAAGATACATCCGTCAATACTGAGCAAGTCCACTAATTATAGCCTCATATAGTAAATACACTCATAGATGCTCCATAGAGTAAAAAAATATTGGAGAAAATATCTTCTCAACTTTAAACATAATAAAATAAATATGCTACTTCATATGATTCAAGTGCTCTATGTTCAATTTTGAGGAGCAAAAATCCTTAAAGAAGATACTTAGCTTGATCAAGAGTTTTAAATTTATATATGGCACATAACTAAATGCAATTGGTAGTAAACATTGAATGAAGATATACTAATCATGAATTTTTAATTCAAATGATCTCCTAGATCTTATGTCAACACATCTATTAATATTTAAAAAAATATATCCATCAGGTACTCGTAGAGTCTGCACCCATTCACAAACAGCTTGTCTCTGCTTTAAAGTCAAGGTGAATTGAGCTTTTGGTCTGAAAAGTTATCTATTTCCACAATTCTTCAACTCTATAACTTTCATCCTAAAAAACTCCTGTAAGTCCATCATTTCTTTTGTTTTGTCTTTGGATTTATATTTGATGTTTGTATCAAAAATATTTTTTCTATATGTATCACATCAAAGTTATATCTGATCAAGTTTATTATCCAATATGGTAATAACCAAAAAATACTTTTTTTGGTCAAATTATGGTTGACATTATACCCTGCAATTTGTAATAAGCTAATTTTAGATAATCAACTATCATGGGAATGAACCTTTTTCTTTCAAATATTTCCTCACTAGTTAATCTGGGAGGAGACTGCAACATCGCCATTTATTTTTAGTAAATACGACATCCTTATTTTGCTTGAAAGGATAACTTGTAGGTAAGAACATGCGGTGAAAGTCGAATAAAGTGTTCTTCCCTCTATGCTTTAAAATGAATAACTTTGTAAATTCCATATAATATGGTTAAGTTAACTTACCGAAAGTGTTCCAACCTGAATGGTTAAGTTAATTTATCGAAAGTGTTCCAACCTGAAAGCATATCATAAGTGGGAAAGTCGTCAATTATCCAAATTAATGATACCCTCATTATGACATTGTATTTGGAAAAGATATTATATGTACTTACTCCTTCTCATAATAAATTTAAATCAAAGATTAAACATTGTAATAATATATAGATCTTTTCTTTTAAATTATGTCGCCTTGGAATGATCATCATCAAAAACATGTAAGGTATAGTCAAATATAACTATGGAGGAAGATTCCAAGGGATGAGTATTACAAGCCAACATGAGAAAGGTGAAGTAGACTAATTAAATGGAGTAAAAAAATCTGCACATAAATCTAATCTTATATTTCTTGAGTATGTAGCAAAGGTAGGATGTTTATGATCAAAGTATTTCTAGTCCTCAATTTCTAACAGATGTGTAATAATACCTTCTTATGAGATGTGTTCATCATGTCATGTCCTATATGCAGCCGATCTCATAGATGCATATAACCATTATTATATAGGAATTATGGGTTAGTAAGACATCCAAGTGGCTGGTACATCCTTTATCTTTCTTTTCATCCCAAACTTTGCTTCAAATCTTAGTGCATTGCAATGATAGTATGTAATTTCTGATAAATCATCTTTATAGTACAATATGCATACATTGACAAAACAATCTATTTTTTTACATGTCAAATAAATTTTGGAAACTAACTTCTTAGTCTAATATAAATATGTAGGAATTATGTTATCGACTAGGTTAGTTTTCTTAATCAGTTCAACAAACTGATTAAAACATTCATGGGGGATATTATATTCTATCTTGATCCTTAACATCTCCACAATAATTTATAATTCTAAGTGAGTGGTACACCACTTTCAAATTAGTTATTGGATAGTATACAATAAATCATAAAAATTCTATGCCTCCTTATTTGGTGACTCTTCTATATATTGTTTAAATTGTACCCCAATTACATCATAAACTAAGTCCTTAAGTTTTCATATATTTTCATCCTTGTTATATTAAAACTTGTAGACATACCACATCGAGAATTGAAGTATGGTTCATACTCACACTGAAAAGTTTAATACCAACATTCTGGCATGAACCGTATGCGATATAGATAAATAATTACATTATATGGAGTGAGGTGCACTTGATTTTTATGTTTAGAACTCAGGCATCAAATCTTTCCATATGAGATAAAGCAAGGCAGTTGACAGGATGTTTGGATGAAAAAAGTTCACCCCATTAATGAACTCATCTGTTAATATTTTCATCCTTGCACCAATCAGTTATACATCCAAATTCTTTTGTTTATAATATTCATAATATAAAGAATTTATCCTACATATAATATGAAGATAGTAGAGATTGGAGTAACATATATTAAAGAAAAATAGATTGAATTCAAATTGATTTATAAATTAGATTGTGTTAATTCTCATTTAAATCTAATTATAAGGTCAAAAAATTAACAAGATCAAAGCATTTATCCTAGTATATGGGGTCAGCTACATCAATCCTTTTTACGGTGGTAGTCCGTTGGTATAGCTGATTTTTCTTATGCATTTACTTGCAATCAATTCATATCTCCTTTATTGTTGTTGGTTCAATGTCAAGTTCAAGCTTTGTCCCCTATTGATTTGTTTATGTTTAGGTCATGTATCAATGAAAAACCTAGTAGCCTTCTAGTGTCTCTCCCATTTAGGGGAAATTTCAGAAGTCTTAGCCTGCCCGCCATATCAATAAAGATGTGCATGTTCGATCACGTGACCCATGGTGTGAAAATGAAATTTTTTCCCTGGCACTAGGGCATAGACACTACAGGAAAACTCATGTTACAGACATCCAAAATCAGCAAGAAAACGAGTAATTCTGCCAGATAATATACATTTCTAGAAAATTTCTTGAAAACATTTAGTCAATGATAAAATGAGCATCAGAAACTTTATTCCTGTTGAATTATTCCATCGAAAATATTTTCAACAAATTTAGCGATAAAATTATGTAAGGATTATGCAGCAATATTTGTCATTTGTGAAGCACTCATTTTTCAGGATTTGCGAAGCACTCTTCCTGTGTCACAAACATCCAAGTCTTTTTAGGTTTACCTCTATCTTTCTTAATACAAGCCAAATCTAATACCTTTACTTTCTTAATTGGCTCATCGAGAGGTCTCCATTTTATGTGAATAAACCATATTAGGTGACTTGCTCAATCATGAGCATTCTTATCTCAGCAAACACTTAACTTAATGTTATACTTATCTTTTAATGACCAATATTAAATCTTTGTAGATCTCACCACATTTATAGAATTTTCCCCTAAGTTTGAGGGGAATTTTCTATCACACGATAAGCCTAGCACATTCCTCCACTTTAACTATGCAACTTTAATTCCACTAATTATATCCACATATATTTCACCATTAACTCCCTCTCTAGTCTTATAATAAGAAGAATATCCTCAAAAATATACATACACCATGATACAATCTCTTAGAAATATCTACCGAGAATATCCATATCCAAAGAAAAAAAAAGTGCTAACGACATAAAATTTATGGTTCTAGCGAATGATGAGGTGAACAACGACAACATAGTAGTGTACACGAAGGTGGTGGATGTAATGGAGGTGGGAGGAGACTCATATGACTAGGAGCAAAGAGTAGGAATAAAATGAGTAGGAATATGATCATGAAGAATGCTGGGAGGAAAATATGGCCTTTTTTAGAGTGGTAATTCCGATGTAATGTCCACCAGAAACATTTCATCATGATTAAGTAAGCAGGTGGGTTATCCACCAAATTTTTTTTTGCATTTTTCACCAAAACTTACCGCCAGCTTTAGAAAAACTGGCAACACTGCCAACAGGTTTTTCACTAGAAATGTTTTGGTGGAATATATGCCAAAAAAACGAGCTGGTTAGTAAGCAATGGAATATGCTCTGGTTAGACCTCCGCTACTACTAATGGATATAATTTCATTAAAAGGTTCATTGGTATAATAAGATTTTCCTATAGTGTTTATCAACTACCGACCACTGCTGAACTTCTAATCATCCATCGGCCGAAGCTAGACTTTCGCCTTACCATTAGTAAACCACCGGTTGGCAGCCGGCCATCGTTAGACTAACTGTTGTATATCAATCGTTATCGAACTTCCACCCGACTGTCAACCACCGTCAAACTTCCACCCAACCATCTTCATATTATTGCTCGACCATCGACCACCATAGGGCTTTAACCCAACTGCCATCAAACTTCCACTCAACCATCATCAAGCCATCGCCCAACATCCTACTACTATTAGACTACCACTAGGCTATTAACTGCCACCTAACTTTTGCCTGACTATTACTATAAGATCGCCTAGTCGCCAAATTATCACCTATCTATCAATAGCTATGGAACATTTACTTGGCTGCTGACCGCCATCGGACTTTCTCTCGTCCATGATCGGATCATTGCTCGGACACTAACCTCCCTCCACATGCCTACTAGATCCCTCGGACCACTATTTTCTACCAACTATAATCGTTCTAACCACTGTCACCCACTAACCATAGTCTTCCATTAATTATAATCCCTCTAACTTTCATCGCCTACCTACTATGATCCCTCCAACCTCTATCTCCAGCCTACCCTACAACCTCTATTGTCCATCGACTATGATCCCTCCAACCCTCATCTCGCACCAACTATAGTTCCTCTAACCAACATCGCTTACTAATTACAATCTATTTTTTACCATACAATTAACCACAAAAATCAAGCCCTTATGAACCTATGAACTTGCCCAAGGCTAACTAAGAGGGGGAAAAAATTTGAAATCTTTTTAAATATTTTAAAACAAACAAGATTAACCCTTGAAAAAAAAAAAAATTTGAAATCTTTTTAAATATTTTAAAACAAACAAGATTAACCCTTGATAAGAAAGCAATTCATAAACTAATCATAGATTTTAACCATACAATTAACCACAAAAATCAAAGGTGAAAAATAAATTATAGGAATAAAATAAAAAGAACACACCATATTTTATAGTGGTTCAGTCAACTTAACCTACATCCACTCCCCAGAGCCTCTCCTCCAGGTATTGCAATAAACCACAGTGTCTCTCCTTTTGCTCTCATAGTAAGGCGGAGAAGCCTTTACAAACTCTATTCACCGACCCCAATGAGGCAGCGAACCTTAACTCATTTTGCTTCCTTCTGAAGCATGTAGAGTACCCCAACTCCTTTTACTTCCTCCTGAAGCAAGCAGAGAACCTTGATCTAATGCTAATGAAGACCTCCCTAGAGCCGCCAAGGAGCCAAGGACCATGATTAGAAAAGACGACTCGAATCCTTTCTTGGAGCAACCTTTATGATTACCTCACAAACTCTCCCTCATAAAATTCTCTCTCTCGCTCTCTCTCTCTCTCTCTCTCTCTCTCTCTCTCCCAAGCTCACCCTCTCCTTCTCTAAGCTCTCTCAGGTCAGGATAATTGTAAAAGATCCTCTCATTAATAAATAAGAGATATTATAAAGAAGGCCTTCAAAATTGCTCTATTTTGTAACTTTCCATCTAAGATTGTCCAGGACGATCTGGTGATCGTCCTATACTATTAGTATATTTCATTCCTTCCAACAAGGACAATCTATGTGTGCTATATGATTAGAACACATTATTTATTCTTATTATCCAGGATGATGTAGACATTGTTCGGAACGATTAGTTCAAAATCATACAAATCATCAGCAGATAGTTTTGGACGTCCAGGAGATACATATTGGATAATGAAGAAATATAACTTACCATCCAAGAAGATGATTGGATCATTCTGTATGATTAGATAAAAATCAGTGATCATCATCTAGTAGATAGTTTAGGTCATCTAGGAGATACATCTAGATGATAAAGAATTATAACTGATTGGCTAACATATAGTTTGGGACGTCTAGAATATTCAGAAGAATACTGAGGTTTTTTGTACTGATCATCTAGGACGATCCTAAGATCGTCCATGATGATATAATTGATTAATCTTAATTACTTTCCTTTATCAACAACAACAACAACATCATGCCTTTATCCCACTACGTCAT
>NW_021318490.1:0-6716 GCF_001605985.2 Dendrobium catenatum | reverse complement strand
GGGATAAAGGCTTGATGTTGTTGTTGTTGTTGTTGCAAAATAATACAAATTTTACCTTAGTATTAAATAATAAAGGATAAAATCAAGGAACAAAAATGAATTGCATCTATTAATTTTCCCATGTGATTTAGCCATTAAATTAACTAATTAAGTATAATTAGAGCCTAATCCTCATAATTCATCATAATCCCAAGGTTTTCTAGACTTTGTTGTGTATCTGATTTGCAATTTTTTTAGTCTTTTACATTTGCTCATAGCCAACTCTATCATTTTGGCATGTCTACATTCAAAGAACTCAACAAATTTGTTCATAGACTTGTAAAAAAAGAAAACATAAAACAATAAATTAGAAACAATAAAATAATAGGTAAAGAAAATTAAAAAAAGTCATGAAGGAAATAAGAATACAAACTTGAGTTTGCCTCAAGTAGGGCACTTTGAATACAAATTTCAACTTTCACTCAAAGAAAATGTTATTTTTGTTGTAGGACTACTTGAATTGTTCAATGTAGATGATGCACCCATGTTTTGAAGTCAAATTTTTATGTGCTTGGAAGTCAATTTGTAGTCAACGATATTTTTTATGTGCTTGGAAGTCAATTTTCAATCTTTAAATTCATAATTCATATGAAATTCATTATTGTGATTGTATTTAGCTGATCATATGAGGATGGAAGCATCTAGAACTCAGAGTGCAGCTTCAAGTTGTAGTGTGCGTGAAAAGGTGGATATTACGTGGAATCATTTTAGTGAGATTAAAAGAGCTGAGGGGAAGAGACAATTCAAATGTTTGCATTGTGGTATTGTGTACAAGGGAGGAGGAATAAATAGAATGAAACAACATCTAGCAAGAGTTAAAGGGAATATAGCAGCATGCAAGAATGTTCCACATGATGTTAGATTTCAAATGCAGGAGAACTTAAAGGATATTTCAAAAAGAAAACAACAAGTGCAGGAGGAGTTAGAAAGTACACCATTTCCAATAGATGCTAAAGTAGACGAAGGAGGGAATTCTTCCTCCCTACCTAAATCCCAATCCTCTAAAGCATATCTATTAGAACTTGCTAAGGGGAAGAGAAAGCTTGTTGAGATTGACACTTTCTTTGCTCCAAGAACAAAATCAAGTTCACAACCTTCAATCAAAAGTGTTTTGGCATCTAAGGAAGCAGTACATCGTGCTGACCTAGTTGTAGCAAGTTGGTTTTTTTATTGTTACATACCTTTCAATGCCTTAAATTTACCATATGCACAGAAAGCTGTGGATGCTATAACTACTATAGGTCCTGGATATAAGCTTCCATCTTACCATAATATGAGGGTTAACCTACTTAAGGATTGTAAAGAGGAGTGTAGGTTACTCATTGATTGCTATAGAAATACTTGGAAGGACACAGGATGTACTCTTATGGCGGATGGATGGACTGATGGAAGGAGTAGAACATTAATAAATTTTATGATTTATTACCCCCGTGGTGTATCTTTTTTGAAATCAGTGGATGCATCAGATATTGTTAAGGATGCTACAAACTTGTGCTCATTATTTAGTGAAGTTGTTGAGTGGGTAGGGCCTGAAAATATTGTTCAGCTTGTTACCGATAATGTTGCTAATTACAAGAAAGGAGTTGAGTTCTTACAAGCTATATTCAACAACATTTATTGGTTGCCTTGTGCTGTACATTGTTTGAATTTAATTTTGAAAGACTTGGGCAGCATGCCTCTCATAGAGGACAAGGCAAAGAAAGCATCCAAGGTGACGATTTTTGCTTATAATCATGTTTATGTACTTGCTTGGCTTAGGAAAAGGCAAGGTTGGAAGGAGATTGTGCATCCAAGAGCCACACGGTTTGCAACAACTTTCATAACCTTAAAGAGTGTATGTGAGCATAAACATGATCTACAAGCTTTAATTACAAGTAAGTTTTATGCAGATTCAAAGATATCCAAAACCTATAAGGGGAAAGAAGCAGCTGCAATAATCTTAGATTTAAAGTTTTGGAATGATTGTTTAACAATTTCAAAGATAGCAGGTCCTTTGATCAGGTTATTGCGCATTATGGACTCAGATAAGAAACCATCACTTGGTTATTTATATGATGGAATGTATAGGGCACGGAAGGCAATCAAAGCTATGTTTAGAAATGTTAAAAGATTATATAAGCCATCCACCAATATAGTAAAAAGAAGATGGGATACTCAATTAAGACAAGGCATTCATGCAGCAGCATATTTTTTAAATCCTCAATTTCATTATGACTAGGAGAATTACTGTCAAAAGCAAGAAGTATTGCAAGGACTTGTTGAACTTATTGGAAATAATGATGTTTGTCATAAGCCCACACTTGCAATGAATGAGGTTAGATTATTTTGAGATAGCTTAGAAAGTTTTGGAAAATTAATTGCTCTAACGATGGCAAAGGAAATGCAACCTGGTAATTATCTTTTAAATGTCCATGCATGTACCTTTTTTTTTACTTATATGCTTATTTACTAAACTTTATAATATCACATTATGCAGATGAGTGGTGGAAGATGTTTGGATCAAGTGCCCCTAACTTACAGAAAGTTGCTATAAGAATTCTTAGCCAAACATCATCATCATTTGGTTGCGAAAGAAATTGGAGTGTTTTTGAACAAATTCACTCAAAGAGACGCAATCATTTGGAGCATCAACGATTGAACGACTTCGTGTATGTTCGATATAATCTAAATTTAAAATATAGGTATAATTATTTATTTTTTGAATGCAATCAATACATTGTATGTTTGTAGAAATGTCACTGAAATTATTACTTCATTCTTTAGGTTTCAACTAAAAAAAAAAGCTATGATCCTCTTGATTACGCTTGTGTTGAATGGTAGATTTTTGGGTCCTTGATGAGGAATCACCTCCAGATCTTGCATTAGAGGAGTTGGAAACTGAGATATACGAAGAGGCTTCAATACATGTTGTTGAAGAAGCAAATATTGCATCCACTCAGCCTACACCTGGTAAGTTAGTGAAATATGAACATATTATTTAAGTAAAATAAAAAATACCCATTAATATTTTCAATTTTTTTGTGAAGATGAACTTGAGAATAAAGGAGATGGAGATGACATTATGGACTTCAATGATTTATGTGCATTTGTGGCTGCAAATTTTGGTGAAGCGGGACATGAAGACTTAAATTATGAGGATAGCTTTCACGATGCAAATTAGGTTGTATCTGATTTTCTTTTTGTGGAATTAATTAAGAGAAACATTAGTAACTCTATATATGTATTATGAATGTGTTTTTCTTTTTCTTTCACAATGCACCCATGTTTTGAATGTTTTTGTGCTTGGCATATCAGTGCCAAATTGTAGTTTTATACTTTTATTCAAGGTTATGAATTGAATGTTTTTGTGCTTGGCATATCAGTGCCAGATTGTAGTTTAATACTTTTATTCAAGGTTATGAATTGAATGTTTTTGTGCTTGGCATATCAGTGCCAGATTGTAGTTTTATACTTTTAAGTTATTAGAGGAAAATGTCTAATTCATTTTATAAATTTTATAATATTAATATATTATTATTTATTACGTCAATCGGTTTGACCTCAGTTCGACCGGTCGAACCGTGAACCTCTCCTTCGTCCGGTTCGTTGTCCGGTCTGTTTTTCAAAAGCTTGTGTTTTTCAAAACCTTGTTTAATATAGTAAAAATATAGTAAAAGCGCAACAAAAGCGTATGAAAAGCGCAGGGAAAGCACAACAAAAGTATAGTGAGAGCGCATCAAAAGCACGATGAATTACACAATATTGTGTTATTTTCTAGAAAAGTTTTCTTACCAATTTAATTAATAGGGAAAACACTTATAGTAGCATGATTTGAACTAAAAAAATTTGATTATGATAGAGATTTATAAACTATGCAATTTTGAATTGAAAATTAAAATTGACGTAGTCGAAAACACTGAATACACAGTAAAAAAGTATATAAAGCGTAATAAAAACACATAAAAAACATATTGGAGGTGCAATGAATTACACATTGTATTGTTATTTTCTAAAAAATGTTTCTTATAAATTAAATTCATAGTGAAAATAGTTATAATAAAATGAACTGAATTAAAAAAATTTGAAAACTAAATTTGACGATAGTCGAAAACACTGATATGCAACAAAAGCACGGTGAAAGCACATCAATAGCATAGTAAAGCGCGGTGAAGGGCAATGAATTACATATAGCATTGTCATTTTCTATAATTTTTTTTAATTTAATTTATTGTGAAAACAATTATAGAAAAATATTTTAAACTAATAAAGTTTAAAAATTAAAATTGACGATTGTCTAAACCACTCATTATGCAGTAATAATGTTGCAAAAATACACTAAAAGTATAGTGAAAGCTCATCAAAAGATCAGTGAAAGTGCGTCAAAAGTGTAGTAAAAGCACAATAAATTTTACATTGTTTTATTATTTTCTAGAAAAAATTTCTTGCACATTTAATACATAGTTTAAAAACATTACTAGCATGAACTGAATTAAAAAGTACTGATTTTATTATAATAAATTTAATAAAATATGTGAAACTCCAAACTATCACTTACAACAAAAATTTGTTTCGAGGGTGCTGCCCCTATAAACCCCTACACGGGCACTGCCCCTTGACCCCATGACCTGATCAGGTCGAACTTTGCCAGGGTACGCAGTGCCTCAGACCCCCGACATATTCCCTAAATATAAAGGAAAAAAACTACTATTATGTCATGTTATAGCTCTTTTAACTTCAATTCTTTCTCTTTTTTGGTGTTTTCATACTGCCATTTAGGTTTCACATTATGTATTATATCTTATGCTTAAAGAATTAATGTCCTCATCCAAATCATTCTTTATCTTCATTGGCTTTTCTTCTTCTTTTCTTTCTCAACAGATATAAAAAATTTAATGAGCAAAAATCTTTTATATTAGAGAGCATCCGTGATTATTTTCATTTTAAAAAAAGAGTGCCAAACCTAAAACCTAAATTTGAAGAGGATGCTGAAGCTCTAGAACGAGTTTATCTGGGCAATAAGATAAAAATTAAAATGAGATTAAATTTAAATATCCACATCTTCATACTAAATTTCTTGATTTAATTGGAGTTCAAATGTTGAGCTATGTCCGGACTCCGCATAGAATAATTTCTCCATAAGAAGAATCAAATGGTTTGGTTGCAATTAAATTTATCCCTCAAACATAAAACTTCATGAGTGAGATTTGATTAGAAGTCTAAAAGGCTGTTTGGAAACAAGTAGGATTTAGTAAATCCTATAAATTTGAATTTAGTAAAACTTGAGGTGTTAAATCCTGAAAATTATCTGGCATAACTTACGTTAAATTCTTATTACAGTTTGGAAAATTATATATAATTAAAAGATAAAGAGCTTAATGTGTCATCTTTGAACGAAAATCCTGCACAAATACATATAAAGAGAGAGGAGTGTGAGAGTCATAAGAGACAAAACATTTTGCATAAAAAACTTTGGAAAGGGGGAAAAACCATAGGGTTTGGCCTACTTAAAATGTTTTCACTTGTGTTTGTAGTTTATTACAAATGGTGCCCTTTCGCAGAGTGAAGGCATTGATTTAATGTATCATATATAACACATTATATATTTATGGTCGGAAGAATCCAATAATAAGGGAGCCATTATCAGTAGAATGTTTACCTATTCATTCGGTTGGTAGGGAAGTAGTTAGGAAAGGGAGATCAAATAGATTATAATTGGTAGGTGATGGTGGTTGGAGTAACTATAGTTGGTGGGCGACGATGGTCGGAGGGAACATAATCAATGGTCAATGGAGGTCCGAGGGACCATAGTCGGTGGGTGATGTGGTCGAAGGAACAGTAGCAGAAAGATGATAGAGGTCAAATGGATTGAAGTTGACAAGTGATAATGGTCAGAGGGACTATAGTCGGTGAGCGATAGAGGTCTAAGGGATTGTAGTTGAGGGCGAGGGTGGTTAGTGGAACCGTTGTTAATGGTCAACGGTGGTAGAAGGAACCATAGTCAGTGGGTGAAAAAGGTCGAAGGTGTTACAGATCTGGACCCAAGTACTGTGATTTTGATTATAACATACATTATTGTTTATTGACTACTGTCATTCATGTATATATATTTTATGTGCCCAGCTCATTAACCTTTCAGTTCCATAAGTTCGCTTGGAACGTCAACCAGCTCAAGATGAGGTAGACTAGGATTGAGTCAGTCTGTAAATTCTATTTTAATGTATTTTTATTTTTTCTTGAGTCAAATGTATCTTGGTGGATCCTGAAGCTAAGTAACCTTGCACATACACGCTTAGGGGGAGAAATTTAGTGAGTTAGAGTATTTTTTTTTTTATTTTTGATCATATCATACAGGACAATTTTATATCATCCTAGACGATCAATCAAAAATCGAAACACTAATTAGGGCATATGGGTCATATAAACTTGCTTAAGCATATCGTACTACGTGATATGCCCATCATCCTGAATGATATGCTCAAATCATAAATACTAAACTTCCAAACTCATTTAGGCAAGATTTTATTTTTAGAACTTTGTTCTAATCATACAGGATAATCCCATATCATCCTAGATGATTCATTATAATCATGCCTAAATTATTCATATGATTAAGGAAAGTAATCAATTTGGATTCATGCCGGGTAGGTCGACTATGGAAGCCATATATTAATTAAGAGGTTTGATGAAGAAATATAGAG
>NW_021318489.1:3765-17347 GCF_001605985.2 Dendrobium catenatum | reverse complement strand
ATGTGGGAATGGATGAATGGGGCCCGGTGTATTCTAGGGAAGTCCCATGGTCCCGTCACTCGTGGTCAATGATCTGGACCCACTGACCGGTGAATCAATTTTGTTAGGTTCTAGGGTGATCACAATAAGCCCAAAGCTCCTAGGGTTGGGTTCAGGTTTTAGATATAAGTTTTCATTGACCTTATTTGCAAGAAGAGGGTAGGGGTTTCGAGGTTTTTCGAGCGCGCATTTTGAACCCTTCGGAACGAAAAAGACCAGAAGTTGAACATCCCCTTATACGTGCGGGGTCTTATTTAAAACTCACGGGCCGATACCCGAGCGCGATTTTTTCACTCGTGTCTTTTGTCCATCCAATGCACCGGATGAAGAGATGGTTCCGCCCGCATCACGATATCATTGGGCGGTGCTACGCGCCAGCTTGGGTATAGACCGGGATGTTCCGCCTGGGGTTGAATGTTTGTCGTAAGGGCGATCAAACTTGAGACTACCATTTGCCGCTCTTAAGCTCACGTAGAGGCTTTGTGGCCCTATCGCGTTCCCGTCAGCGGATCTCATCAAATCCCTTCGTCTGAGTTCACTATCAGGCTCTCGTACACCAGGGTATAATGACATTGCCAAATGACTATGAGGATCGAGATGCCTGTATTATTGTGACCTACTCGCAACGTTCAGTCTAACCGATATGTATTCTTAGTGTTTTTTCAGTGGCTTTATAAATTGACCGGCAAAACCACTCGGTTACTTTAGCACGCGGCGCGTTCTCGCCGCGGTTCGGGTGCCACGCCATTTACCGTTTATCCTGCCCGGCCTGATTCCATTTCTTATGTGCCCACGGCAAAATCCCAGCGCGCTGCAGCGCAGATTACGCGAGGACACGGTTCTGCCCGTTTATGCCTGACCCAGCGGGTCTTACTTTCAAACCTGTCCTTCGCGTCCCATTTCAATTGGCCCCCCCGTGTGGAACAATCCAGAAACCGAATGCCAAAGGTATTGGGGTGACCTTTTGGCAAAAATCAAGAAAGTCACCTAATCCCTTCGGATCCCGCTTAGCTGCGGGATTGCATTTTCTGTTCCAGGGACCCAAATCCCACTATAGTCTCCCATGTCTGGGCTCTTTTGGGATGAAATCGGGTTAATGGCCCCGCGAACCCCAAAGGGAGCTCGGTGTACGCTTTGATTTTTATATGGTTGGATCGCAAATAGTACCTGAATGTTACAACAGCTTTTTCTGGTTTCAAAACCTCCCGAAAGCAAGCCAAGCCGTTTTGGTGACCCGTGATATAATTGACAGACCCTAAATGGGACTATATGGTAATTGGTGGAGGGTCATGTGAATATAGTTCCAATGTTAGTTGACTATATGTCTATATCTACCAGATTGAATTTTGAACGGATTTATTGTTATAATTTTATTAATGCTAAGTTTAGCAAACCTACCAGATATAGGAATATTGAGCGCTTCGAAAATTTGGTTTTAGGATGATACTTCGTCTATATAATATAGTGTATTAGAGTGCGAGTAAAAAGCTCATTCAATAAGAAAGTATTGGTATATTTATTGAAATTACATAACAACAAACCTTTTAACACGAATGTGCATAGGTATTTATGCCCGTTCTTTAAAAAAGATATCCGGGATGATTTTCTCATCCAGAAAACACTTCTAGTACCAAATGCGTGGAATAAGGAAGCGATGGTGTATAACATATAATTTTATCTAGGGGATACGCAAATGAAAAGCCTTTTTTCAAAAATCGATATTATAATCTATTATTGATTGAACTACAATAACTTAGAAGACATAAACCTTCTAGTTACAAGAGCTGTCTCCCAGGACACATTATTCCCAAAGTTCCGTTTTTATATTGAAAAGCCTCTATGGAAAGCAAAGGAGAATTTCACGTGGTGAGGTATTTCTCGTTGCTTTAGAATAAAGCACTTTATGCCGATAGTGGCTCCCGCTAATTAGGGATAGTTTTTTTCTTCATATTTTACAAGCACCCATCAGTAATTTCCTCCTACAAAAAATCTTAGTTTAAATTAGGGACCTCTCATTCTTACACATAAGGAGTAAGGAGGAGAATGAGAGCTATAGAGAGAGAACTCAAACTTGGTTTCTTTTCAGACAGCCACCCGTTCAACGATCAATACTAGACTATTTGCTTATGACAACCATATTGCTACCGATGGCGGCTTTGGGAAAGGCCTTGTGAATTGGAATGTGATTAAAATAGATGGACATCGGTAATCAGCAGGATTTCACTTCATGGCGTTCCATACCGACTGTGTATTTATTTAATGATCTGAAATCCTTGCGACTTTCCTGGAATTACTATGTCGAGTAAGTACTTGTTGAAAATACCTAGTGCAACGTAGATTGCGCGTTGTTATTACTGTGTTTCTTGGTTAATTTTCATCCATTTATGTTTGTACTTTTCTTAAATGATTTTTTTGTTGAAAATTTTGAATTTAATGATTCAAAAAGAAACCAGGGAAAAATGGGAAAGTTTTTGGGTTTTCTTAAGAAAACCAAAATTGTCTCGATTTTCTGGTTTCCCTACTAGCTTTGAACCCGTTTTATTTGCTTCCTCCCAATTCGAACAACTTATTGGGAGGAATTAATGGGTGATCGCATAATCAATCCGAATAATAGCGCTTGCCCCTTGCATGGAAGAAGAGAAACACAATCAAGTTGAATCGAGCTTCTTCGGCCAGAGCGAGAAGAGACATTTGAGGTAAGGCCAGTGAGATATGATAATTTCAATGTCAGAGAACTTTAGGAAGGGTTAGAAAGTTAATTTTTTTCGTGCAATTCTTTTTTTATTATTGTTTAATTTTATTGAAAAAAATTTAGAATTAAGATTTATTATTTAGCTCAACTGTCCGGGACTTTTAAATTATTTAGAATAAAGTTTTGTGAAGCCACTATTGTTAGAATATTTCCATTCTAAACACGTCTGTTGGCTAAAAAGCATTTATCTCCTCAATATATGTTGGGCGGGTGATAGCACGTTCCGTGGTTTTATTTAATCATTTAATATAGCGTCTTTCGGGCCTGAGTAGTCTGAGAGTGTAGTGTTAATGGGCCCTTAATAGTTTATGGGCAATTGTCGGGTTTCTTGAGTATAAATATTAAATTACCTCACCTTTTATTAGTCGATATATTCAACCTTATTTGTTGTGATATAATGCCACACAAATCATGTTTCGTTTATGTGTCATTAGTACACCTTTTGATACGTCATCTTGAAATTATCTGAGGGTGCGCAAAAACCCAAACCCGAAAACTTAAAAAATTAAATTCCGGGAGCAGCCCGAGACTCGAATTTCCACAAGCCGCTTTTACGTCAAACTGAGGGCGTCTCCGCAAATACCGAACCCAACAAACAGCCAAATTCAACTCAATTCCGAGTGCGAAAAGTAAGAGTTCCTAGTCGGAGAAAAGTTATGTTCCTTAAGGTTTTGTTGAGCTAAAGAGCCTAACGTTACCGTTAACAATTTTGTAGGTATACTAAAACCGGTTTGAGTATGCCACCAGCTCACCACTATTTCATCGATTGTATTGAGACAGTAAGCCTTTGTATAAAGCGTCGACCCTTATATGGGTTAGCGAGTACGCGTCATCGATGAGACAAACCCCCAACGAACCCAAAAGAGTTCCAACGAAGCTAACTTGGCGGGATGAAACCTTGGCTTGACAATCAACAACGTGGTTAAAGGATCTTCAGAACAATGGCCCTCTATTAAAAAGTAGATGAACATTGATTGCGATGCCTGCCTCGAATCAATTGCATCAAGGAGGAGTATATTCCCAATACATCAAGACCGTGCCCTCTGTTCGGTACCACTACTTTCCGTTATTTTACGGGTGGAATGTAGTGTTACCAACTATTCTCCTCTTTTGTCGTAATGAATTAGTTGTGAATTTGTTGTTGACATGATCCCCCTTTATTCATGGTCAGCTCTTTGTCGGATACATCCATATCCCTGGCCTATTTCTCGTCTTCTAATAAATCACCCTGAGTGATCACAACATATTTTACAGAGAGTCGGCACTTGTCTCTATCGTTCTTTAGCTACTCGTTTTCTTGCGTAGCCAAGACAAATTTTCTGATATCGGTATAAATATAGATGCACTATTTAGCATGTCTCATTTGTGAGACGGTCTTAAGAGAAAGACCTCAAAGCATTACGGTTGAGTTGAAAAGATATAAGCCTTCCATGAAAGAACTGATAGATAAGGGAGAAGAGAAGATGAGAAGTGAGGAATATAGTGTGAAGAAATTAAGGAGGGAGGAATAGCTCTCCTTCGACATTTTTTTTTCCTTGGAGCCGGAGGTAAGTGTCCTGTATCACTCTGTTTGCGCTCAAACGACTTTGTAATTTTCTTCTCCCTATCTCTTTGAGGCGAAATCACCGATCGACAGTGTGGGATCCGTAACTCGAGATTTGCCTCGACAATGATAAATTTTTGGGAGAATGCTATAATTGCACTAGCACAAGAGGCTCCCACTGTGGAAGGATGGTTGCTTGTGAAGAATTTTTCTTCTAATTCCTCAGGACTTTAACGGACAGAGTTGCCCTCCGGCATCTTGAGATGCGAATGGAACCTTCCTGTAATACTTTTCCGATCCGCCCCCAAGGTTGCGTGTCCGTGATGTTTGGCTCCTTTTTCTGGCCTCTGTCCTTTAGTAATATGTACATTCGTAGTCTTGAAATGCAGCAATGTCTGTGCTCCAGGACCTGTGTACACTACCCTCTCATGTGCTACTTGGACTGAATCTCCGCTGCCAATTGGCTGTGGATTGCTGCTCGCTAAGAACTTTCCTTAAGTTTCTATATATAGGTTCTAGTTTTGTTCTCATACCTGCGACCAGTCACGGAGATACTTCCTTTATCATCCGGTTAATAGATTGGCACTATCCGTTTCTTGTCATCGTCGAACTTGGATTCGGATTGGTGTTTTTATCATTATTGGTTCAATGTGAAGTCATGCGGACAAATTATTTCTGTCATCTATATTATTTATGTGTGACTCGATTAGACCCTTCTAATTTCCTGGGATCGATATGATTGCATGCCGGGTTATTGGGATGGCCCGTATTTTGGTCCAGCTCCCACATCATCCCATCACCGGGCCATCCTACTTTTTGTATCGACATATATGCTCTTTGTTATAGCATAATTATGATTGGTGAAAATGTTTCCAACGGGGCCAAATTCATCAACTTTCCTAGGAAGTTTCATGTCGCCTGACTTTATATGCATCGTCCCGTTAGACAACAGTTCTTCACCTTCCGTCGCCCGAACCGATACGGTCCCCCTCCTGACTCCCCAACGTCCCTTCCGCCGACTACAGTCTTGTCCTGACCTCTGTCGCCTGCCGCCTTTAAACGGTCCCTCCCTGAGCTTTATGTTGCCCCGCGATACAGTCTTTCCGCCGACCCCCTTTCGTCGCCCCCGCCCCGCCGCTATTGTGAAGTCGTACGGTCGCCTGCCCCTGACTGAGCGTTCGCCACGGCCGACCACAGTCGTTTGTTGTCGACTCGTGTCCGTTCTGTCCCCTCTGACTTTATACTGTGTCCGCCCCGCCATTTAATCTTTTCTGAACCTCGTCCGCCCGCCGACTACAGTCCTCCCTGACTTTATGTTTCGCGCCAGCCCGACTACAGTAATTTCCCGACCGTAGTCCCGAAACCCTCCGCCCGGCCTTTTCGACTAACGGTCCCTTCAGTTCCGACTCCAACGTCCTCTCAATCCGACTAACAGTCTTTTTTTTCGAACCCGTCTTGTCGCTCACCGAACTACGATCCTCCTTGTTAACTTACGTCCCGCTCCGCCGACTAACAGTCCTTACCGACCTCGACCGTCCGCCAAGCCCGTAACTAGGCAGTCCGTTCCCCTGACTGTTACGTTTCGCCCACCCGAACTAACAGAAAGCCCTTCCAACCTCCGTCCCCCGCCCGATATGGTTCCTTGTCCGCCAAGAAGAACATGTCCAACAATTGACCTCTTTGTATTTAAATCATGTAATGATCTTCCATAAGAAAAATGTACGATCAAGGCCCCTAAAGGGCCCTTCCCCGCCAAGGAAGGGACCTTATGTTTGAAATATCCACCTACAAGTATCTAGTTGGACCTCATTAAAAAATGGCTTTTGAAGGCCCTGTGGTTTTTTTTTTCCCTTTTAGGTGTTTTTCCACGTAAAAAACATTTGAAATGTTCCGTCAATGTGAATGAATACACAATCTCCTCTTATGTGATTGCCGTGGCCGGATTGGTTCGTTCAATGCAATCTCCGTTTGAATTTTATTTTTTCTACCACCGCTAATACTGCCCTGGACCGCAACAATAACTGATAGTAATTTAATTATTAATTTTTTAATTTAAATATTTACTTTTTTTAAATAGTAATCAAAATTGAAATAATTTTTTTTAAAAATTTTTTAATTTAAAATTATGCAAATGTATATTCATAAAAAATTAACATCCTTAATAACTAAATTTTCCTTCATAATAAAATTACTACTAACAATTCTTTACTAAATTTTGTTTCTAACATAAAAAATATTCAATATAAAAATGGATTCATCCCTTAAATAATAATTACATAACAATTAATAATAAATTTTAATTTAATATTTATTTAGAATGAAGTCATTTTCAAATAAAAATAAAATTTAAATTTAATAAAAATTCTATTCTTCGAAACAAAATTTTTATTTAACCAAAGGTCAACTCACCTTTGAAATGACGTGGTAGTTTGACTGTGCCTGGAGTACTGTACTTCTTCCCTTAGTAAGTACATCCTAATTGATGTTGTACTATTGACAGAGACCCTTTGCAAATTACTTGCCGAATTTCAATACATAATTAACCTTTGGTGGGGTAGAATTCCCTCCCACTCATCCTCTTAGAAAAGGCCAGCTTATCGTTTTGGCACAATCCACACTACAAAATTAGTGTGCATTACATATGTTAATCTTATATGCGTCTTTGTGATTACGGTGGCTTGCACTGTCCCAAACCGCAATTTCATCGATGATAAGGTTTCTGAAGTTTTATTGTTTTGTATGGAGGCTTTAAGAACCCCTCTTTTACGCCGGTCCTATGGTCTATATGGAGGTTGAAGAAATACAACCAATAGATGTGGCTGGTCGTCACTTAGTTCAAATTATCAATTTGAGGATACCTTTTGTGTCTAAATATAGTTTCTTCCTAAATAAATTTTCTTTATCGTAGACCTATAAACAAAGATATCGATAGTCCTCCAATGAACATGAAGCCCAAAGATATCACGAGGCAGTTATGATAAATACCCAAGAATTTCAAGTTATGGACATGTTACAATGTGCACAAAAAGTTGAGGTATTATTTCATTGGCTCATATGTACCAATATATTATGGATAAGTATTTCAGTTTGTTTATTATTTACATATTGTAGTTTTTTAGACATGTTTAATGTAATGTTGAAAGTTGAAATGACAAAAAAAAAAAAAAAAAATTCATTATAAGTACTGCTCATAAGACGCAACAATATACTACAATAAAATACATTAACATACTACATATTAATGTTAATAAGCATGACGAAGAAAACAAAACAGAACTAAATTTATAAATTAATACATAGTTTTTTATTTTCTAACCAGCATATGCAGACGTGCTTGGAGTTGATTTGAGTTGGGTAGCACTTAAAATTAAACTCAAACTCATAATGAAGGTGTTGCAAGTCCTTAAAATTCATAAACTTTCTTGGCTTGCCTTCAGATAATAACTCTTCATTTGATTATTATAGAAATCTAAAATAAATTCATCCAAGCAAGAATTCTAATGATGATATAAAATAGCGTGCTCAATGTCTAGGTGGTTGCACTCAACATCTGACGAATGATAACCTTCTTTCTCACAACATATCTCATGATATCGTATCTACAATAAATGATGACTAACGAGGTGACCATTAGCTTCCAAGAATTTCATTTGAAGATATTTCCAACCGATGAAATTTAGAAAATATATTATCTTATAGAGTTTTATTCTCATTACCTCAACATGCACATTCCAAAGGGTATTGTCCTCATCTTCTGATCATTCATGGATGTAACACCTAAAAATCTCATTTGCATTCGTCTTTTGCTCCAATAGACTCTCACCGATCTGTGCAATATAAGCATGCATTCTTCTGCTTGCATCATCGAATCTTTCTTTATCGGGAATGTCTCGAATTCTCTCTATACATGACCGATACATTTTGAAGGTAGCGACTAAAATCTTCACAACTCAACTAATGCACCCCTTAAATAGTATAGAGTTTATATATCTCACCTTCACATGTAGCTTGAAATTACAATATTGCTTGATTGGATCTTACATCTTTACATGTCATTTGATATCATAGATTATTATAAGCAACCACATCACATTAATGAATAATGACACAAAATTAAAAGGATCATATGCTCAAAATGAAATCTTGACAGAGGAATCCTATGCTTCAGGTCATTATTATGAACATGGATAAATAAAAAAAAAAATTCATAATTATGTTTAATCTAATTTATCATATCTATTAATTTTCATTGTAACATTCCACCATTTCAATTTTAAAATCTACAATTAATCATAATAAATAAACTACAATTGTTAGATTTATGATTAAAATTCTATATAAATATTCATAATTTATTAAATTTAATATTAAACTATTTAAATTGGAACAATTCACTTAAATGGGATATGAAATTTTTCTTGCAAATATATAAAAACAAAAAATCAAATAGCCAAAACAATTAAATTCGATATCACATACTATAATTATATTATTCCACTGTTCAAAATAACTAATAGAAATTTATCTTGAGTAAAAATTTAAATTCATCATGAATATGTGTAAATTCAATACCTAACATATATATAATCACTAGTTCGGAATTTTTGGAAAAAATATAATTATTGTTATTTGGATATAGTTTTCATATCAAAATATTTACAATTTAAAGTATTCCCATCTATTTAAATTATATAATTTACTTTAATTTAAATATTTTTGGTTTAAAAAGTCATTTTCCAATATAATCATGTTGCGGTCATGAAGATTTCGGGCGTAAGTGATTGGGATTAAATGCTTTTTTCATAGCTTTGCATGGTCCAACGATATCGAACCACAATAACAAAAGAAACAGAAGCTAGAACATCGGTCAAGAATCTATTTTTATTCGAGGAAAGCCCGAAGAGGAAATCCGATCGGGCCTCCCATTTTGGTAAAAATTCACTAACTTGAATGAATTGACAAGTGACCCGTCCCTTTCGATTTTAGAAGCGGTCGAACTGACATTCGTGATTTGAGAGAAGACAGACAAAGGTCGGAGATGGTATCGTATGTTCGCTTAAGGCCGTGGCGGACTATCCGACGAAGCCTGAAGTTATGCAGCCGACCGGCGCAATGTCTGACGCGCAGCCAATCTTGTCCGACGAAGGTCGCTAAAGTCCGGTTGCAGGGACCACGCGGCGGGTCTCGAAGCACGCGCGACGACGCCAGCGCGGCGACTGCCACGCAGCACGGCCGTGTGTCCGTTTATGGCGCGGCGGACCGCGCAAGCGCTAAAGCGGCACCGGCAGTGTCCCGACACGTGCGGCCGGCGTACTGGCCGTGGCAAAGCGGCACCGGGCGGCCTGTGTCCCCGGCAGGAGCAGGGCCCGGCGGTGCCGCTCGGCGCGCCGCGCTCTTTCCCGGCAACGCCGGCCCTGCCGGCGACAGGTGGTCCGGTTGCCAGGCGGTCTGGGCAGTGTCCTACGACAGCGGGGTGTCCTACGACAGCGGTGTCCTGCGCACGGGACCGGCGGTGTCGCGACAGGCGACACGAGTGGTGCAAAGCTCTTGAAGCTGCAAGCTCTTCAATCTCAAGGCAAAAGTCCCCTCAGTAAAGATGGGGGCTATTTATAGATTTCATGAGGGCGCATCCCGTAAACTAGAGAAAATCGGGACAGGTTCAGAGTGCTCCAGCATGGCTCGTATTGATTCCCCCGATCGTAAATTTTTTAACTGTTTAAGTCCTTAACATGTCGGAATTCAGAGATCTTGGGCTCGTTTGGATTCGTCCGCGAGACGCTCGATTTGACTATAAGCAATGCCATATTTGAATATCATTTCATTATCCAAATAATGCTTTAACCCTTCAATGTGGTCGCGGGCCCCCGATTTGGACCATTTGGGCTTTGGTTGGACAATTTCGTGATTGTTCGTCGTCCCTTAGATGTTCAATTTGATTGTAAGTTTGCTGAAAAAATTCTCATTTGAATATGCCTCGAGATTCGTGCTTGATCAAGGCAATTTTTTAGGACGTATCAATAATAATTTTTAATTTAGTAAAAAAAATTAATTTCAAACTATGTTAGCACTTAGCATATAATTACTTAAATTAAGTACTATATTTTGACCTATATTAAAATCGATGTTTATATTTTGTAATATAACGGTTTTATAATAAAATGAATTGACTGTTAAAAATAAATATAACGGTTTTATAAATTCTACGTCTTAGCAGCTCCTATTCATAATAAAATGAATTAGCTGCTCATTTATAAAAATAGTTCAATAATTAAGTACTCCACTATTTAATAATTAATTAAAATTAAAAAAAATAAAAATGCACAAAATTTTATAATATAACGGTTTTTAACAGTTATTAAAAATAATCACAAGCCATTTTATATTATTGTATTATTTAAGAATGTATTTAATAATCTCAAAATAGTAAAATACTATTTCAATACATTTATAAAGTACTTCCAATAAAAAATATATTTGAATGGATATAATTGTTGCGGGCTAGAATATACGCGGCGATAGAGTTAAAATTCTACGTCTTAGTGTTGCATGGATATCCAACTCACACACATAGAAACATAAGATTTTTTACGTGGAAAATCCTGTAAAATAGAAAAATCATGGGGAATGGCCCAGTTTGAAATGATTTCACTAATGTTTGGGGTAGATTACAATGGGATGACTCGTCCTTATGGGAGATCAATTTACAAATATGAACCGTATGTTAAAATCTAGTGTCAAATGTGGGTAAAAGTCCATTGTCACTTGGTAGTCCGGCGGAACTACGATGTTAGGCAGTTGTTTGGTGGAACAACGACGTCAGGTGATGGTTCGACGAAACTACAGCATCTAGCGATGGTCCGGCTGAACTACGGCATCTGGCGGTGGTCCGGCGGAATTACGGTGATAGGTGGTGTTCTGGAGAAACAACGATGTCATGTGGTGGTCTTGCAGAACAACGGTGTCTGGCGGTGATCCGGCGGAACAACGACGTCAGGTGGTGTTCCAGCTGAATTACAACGGCAGGTGGTGGTCCGATGGAACAACAGCATCAGACAGTGGTCTAGCGGAACAACGGTGTCAGGTGGTAATTCGACATATCTACAACGTTTGACAATGGTCCGGGTTGAATTACGACGTCAGGTGGTGGTCCGATGGAAGTACGGTGGTAGGTGGTGGTCTGATGGAACTACGACATCAGTTGGTGGTCTGGTGGAACAACGACATCAGGCGGTGGTCCGGCGGAACAATAGCGTTAGGTGGTGGACCGGTTGAATTGCAACAACAGGTGGTAGTTCGGTGGAACAACAGTGTCAGGTGATGGTCTGGCAGAACAACGACGTTAGGCGGTGGTCCGGCGGAACAACAGCGTCAGGTGGTGTTCCGGTTGAATTATTGCAGCAGGTGGTGGTCCGACGGAACAACAACATCAGGCGATGGTCTGATGGAACAACGGTATGAGGTGATAATTCGATGGATCTACAACGTCTAGCAGTGGTCCCACTAAACTATGGCGTCAGGCGGTGGTTCGGCGGAAGTACGATGGCAGGTGGTGGTCCGGCGGAACTAATACGTCAGGTGGTGGTCTGGCAGAAGTACGGTGGCAGGTGGTGGTCCGGCGGAACTACGACGTCAGGCGGTGGTCCGACGGAACAACAACGTTAGGTGGTGGTCCGGCTAAATTACAACAGTAGGTCGTGGTCCAGTGGAACAACAACGTCAGACAGTGGTCTGGCGAAACAATGGTGTCAGGTGGTGGTCCGGCTGAACTACGACGTCATGTGGTGGTTTGACAGAACTACGGCGGTGGTCGAGGAGGCAATGAAATAAGACCGATATTCGATCTCTCTCTTGAGTCCCTTGGGCTTATCTAACTCTTTTCAAGAGGGAGGAGGGATCTATTTTTGAATTTCCTGGAGTGGAATGACCCGTAAATAGGAAGAGGATCAAGGGAAAATGGGGAGTGGCTTGGATGGACGGCCGATGATGAATTCCTTGATCATGGATTGTTCGTTAAACATTTGAAGGTCTTAATGATGTCAGAATTCTGCGATCTTGGACTAGTTTTATTCATCTCGTCGAGTCACTCGATTTGACTATAAGCATGTTACGTTCGGAAAATCGCTTGGTAACCTAAATTGTGGTTTGAACCTTCCAACAGTTCTTCAGATATGTGATTTGGACCTATTTGGGCTCAGATTGAGTTGAATTTGGTGTCGTTGGGTTCGTATTTCTGAAGCATTCAGTTCGACTATAAGTTTGCTGAAATCAGAACTCAAATGGTCCCAATTTTAATTTTGGAAATTTCCAACTTGATTTTACATCGAGATTTGTGCCTGATCAAGATAATTTTTTGATGATATATCAGTTGCCCTCTTATTTTTAGACGTCGAAACTCTACAAGTCCTGAAATATGCGCCGCGGCTCGTGGGGTATTTCTTGGGTGATTTGAAATTCAAAAGTATTGTAATTTAGGGTGTAGAGGTACCGGACGGCCTTGAAAATATCAAAATTGAGTCTGAAACATCGAAAAATGGTTCCGGAGACTATAAAAAAGTCCAATTTGACCTTTTGAGACCCAAATTTGGGTTAAAAATATTCTTAAAGTTATAATTTAAATAAAAAAATAGAGTTATTTAATTAACTTATTCCTTGGTGGATGAGTGGATAAGTTTTTGGGTTTTTTGCTCAAGATCCTGGGTTCAAATCCTGTTGAAAGTGAGGGTTTTTTGTAGTGCTGATGTGGCACTAATATGTAGGGGCGAATCGATGATGTGGCAGTGAGACACAAGACTGGTTGATGATGTGGCAATGACACATAAGACAGGTCGACGACGTGTGCGGACACAAAAAAAACCCTCACCTTCAATAGGATTCGAACTCAGCACCTTGGGAAAGAAACCCAAAAAACTTATCCACTCATCCACCAAGAAATAATTGATATAATTAACTCTACTTTTTGTTTAAATATCAATATGCATCACAAACGAAGAAGATTATGATACAGACTTTTTTATCTTGAATCTTTTTCAAAAGAAAATATGATCCAAATGATGAAGAATAAATGTTACATTCATTAACTTAGCCACTGGCACCACGTCGCCTATTTGTATTGTACAAATTATAATTTTTTAGATCATAAGATCTTAATATGATTGCAACTTAATATTATCAATTTGGAATCAATCATACATAATTTGTATTTTCATATATAATTTTTTAGATCATAAGATCTTAATATGATTGCAACT
>NW_021318489.1:0-3665 GCF_001605985.2 Dendrobium catenatum | reverse complement strand
ATTTTCGGAGCCCACAATAAAGAGATGGAAAAAAACTGACAGCTGTAGGAACCCACAAATAGGTGACTTGGCGAGATCCGTCATCCTGAGCACAGGCGAATCCTTGTGCTTTAATCAACTGGAGATGATTGGCTGCAAGGGATCTGCCGATTTGGGAAGGAGCTACAGGGTTCACAACAGCAGCTGGAGGTCTCCAAGTAGGTGCTGCGTTGGGATAGGAGGTGGAACATGTGCTTGGAAGGCTCCAGGCGAATGAACCATTCAACGCTTTGTAATGCTAGAGTCGTTAGCTAACTAGTTTCCATAAGGGTGAAGTTTAGTTTTTGTCCTGCTGGTTTGCAGGCTGGTTTGGATCCTTAAATGACACGATTTGTTGAGGAAACATATATATACCTTCCCGAACAAGTCAAGACTGGACAAGCCAAAGCCCACGTCCCCTGCACCCAGACCAATTGGAAGTACCATTGAGTTATAGTTTGTTAGGCACAAAGGAAGATTTCTGTTTAAAATCATCACGCGAAGTGGCATAGTTTAAGTGAAGCACATCCGTTTATAATTTTATACATAGTTTCCTTGATGTGTAATTATCAAGCAAAACATTCTCAATACTAGCACTCTATATCACAAATTTAAGCTACATTAATATGCCAATCAAATAAAATATTGTTAAATATCTAAGGAGAATGAATATAAAACAATATATAAAATACTTGAAAGAACAATAGAACTGGAACGTCTAAATCAAGCAACATGCTTATAAGACAAAGGCCAAGAAAAAGAAAAGGAACCGATTGTTTAAATGCACATGCTCCATAACGCAAAGCATAACCAAGGTAAGAATGTGATGAACCTCATCAAATAAATCCTCGGTTTTGATTTTATTTTTTGTAAATATTTTTTTCACCACCTTCTAATTTGTTGTATTTATGTAATATAATTTGTTAATTGCGGAATATACTGAAAGCACTATGATGCAGGCATGCATGAGGGGTTCACCAGCTAATGCCCATGTTGTATATGCTCCAATAGAGGAAGTAAGTGGAGATGGACGCTTGTTACGTGCTTGCCGTATCCAAAAGCAGTTTCTCCTTATTTTGGCTTTGTTTGGGACGACTTTTTTAATGCTTTTTAAAGCAGCTTTTCAGTACAAAAAAATTAATTTTTGTGCTAAAAAGCTGCTATAAGAAGCAATAAGAAAGCCGTCCCAAACGAAGCCTTTATGTGAATTTATAGCTTTTTACTTTCAAGAGAAGAATGGTCTAGTAAGTGGAGATTTTGGAATAATGTAGATTAGTTATGCCTTGACTTTTGCTATAAAGAGGTTATCATTGATGCTTATGTGGAAGCAGGTCTTGTTCTTCAAAAGGATGCTCGTCATTCTTTAAAGGTGGGCTTTTTAATGTGACTTTCTACCCCATTCTTTTTTTATCTAGATATCCAGCTACCAATTTTGACGATCATGGGACACATTTACTGAGCTATTCATTCATCTCGGTGAGAACGGCAACAATTTTATTACATACAATACAACATAACAATATCAGATGACGCCTAAAATGTTTTCCACATTGTATGAAGGATTACACTTATTATGTTGATGCATTGCTATTTGGATTTGTTTTCGTGCTATCAATTAGTCTTCTGTCTTGAGAATAAAACAGAGCGTAGTCTGTGATATTAATGTAACCAGGAAGTATTTGTATTCTAATGTTGCATGACTTGTAGTTCAGTAAGAACATATATCATAAAAACAAAATAATGAACCTTTTTTTATGTTGATAATGATTGTTTTTTAATTGAATTGTAGCTCCATGCCACTTTGATGAATTCCAGACATAGAAAAAGGTTCTCTTTTGTGGCGTGATCTTCTTCTTTACTCCTATTTTAGGCCGCATCTTTTGTGAATGGTTATGACTAATCTTTATGATTTGTTTTTAGAAAGATGCATACTATAAGAAATGATTCATTTGATGCACGAGATATATTTAAGAGATATGGTTCAGAAGATTGGGGTGAATATGTCATTCGGGAGGCACATCTTTCTCAGAGATTTGTTTATGATAAAAGCGGATACTACCGTTGCTGTGGCTCAATACCCTTTCCTAAGTCTGGTAAGTCTGTAGTCCAGGTGCCACATTTCTTTCTTCTTTTTTTTCTATATTAGTTTCTTGGCATTGATTCTTGTTAATATTCTTCTTGTCTCCTAGTGGAACCTCCATTAGTGTAAAACAAACTCCATTTTACATTATACGGTGAATCTAAGGATTTGAGATAGAGAATTTACCTGCTACCCACGAAGTTGATCATAACCAATTAACACAAGGTTTTTCGATGAATATTAAAAGTAGGCAGTCTAGTTTTAATCCGCATTGCAATTCTAGAAGCTTGATAGTAAATCATGTTATAGACCAATTCAGTTCTGTAATTATTCCTCCAACCTATTACAATGCAAAGTTCCATTTTTATTTTGATAATGTAACATCATTCAATGGTGATGCAATTATTTTATAGTTTCATGAACCATTAAATTATCATCTCACTTTCTGTATTTGGTAATAATTCACCCCAATTCTTTAAGAGGTTCTCACATAGAAGGTACCATGGACGTTCTTTCTATCCCTTTTTAAATTTCATTTTATCAGCATTAAATAGGTGTAACTGATGGTTGTTGATGGCATACCGACAGACTAACATGGAGGAATTGAGGATGACTATTGATGGTGATGTATGAACAGTTATCTTGTAGTATTTATGGTTATATACTATTCATAATCTGTATTGAATAGAAGGTTGAAGTCTGAAATTGGATCTATTGAGTAGTAATTATGGATAAATATTTTTGAAGTATAAGGTGTTGAAATTTGACTATGGAGATCATATTTGGCACATGATGTCTATAATATCGGGAGTGTGCAATATATTAAAGTGGATCTCTTATTTAGTGGTGATCTCACATTGTCATCATCAGTATGACCTTCAATTTATAAAATTTCATATTTTTTTGTGGAGTATCCATTTTCCAAGATTTGATTTTAGATATCCAAGAATTCTCTAAGCAGCTTGAAGGTGAGATTTCATTTGTTCGTGGATAAATTGATTTATGAGACTCAGTGCAATGTAGATTTTAGGATAGTTTGGGATATATATAAATTAACTTCTCAACTAATCTTTTATGTTGTGAAATGTTAAAATTTATGTCCTCTTCATTTGTATCCAATTTCTAACTATATGGTAGGTAATATCCTTATAATCAATCATTTTATATCTTTCAAAAGATCCAAAACATATTTTTGTCAAGAGATAATTTTTTTCCTCTAATTGAGCAACTTTGGTACCCATAAACTTATCCCACTATGTGGGGTCAGCTAAATGAATGTTTTTTTTCATTTTATCATTTTAAGTGTCAATTCTCCTTCAAATCTAATAAAGAAAAGTCATTTCTAATATTCTCCTTCAAATCTAATAAAGAAAGGTCATTTCTAATATTTTCTAACGAAGTCTTTTTAGGTCTACTTATTCATACGTAGAATATTTTATGTAGAGTGTATGATCTCCTTGACTTTATTTACGTCCCATTCCATGTTTAAGATTATATCGTTTCTTTTTTTAATCTAAACAAGTCATTTTTGGTAGAAGATAAGATTAGAGAAAGTCGCCTTAGATGG
>NW_021318488.1:5938-13325 GCF_001605985.2 Dendrobium catenatum | reverse complement strand
GCGTGTTAGCTTAGTCAGTTAGGGATTATTTATATATTTTCATGAGTGGCACACCCTGTAAATATAGAGAAGAGATGGGGCAGGTTTAGAGTGCTCAATCGGATGGCCCGTATTAATTACCCTGATCATAGAGTGTTATTCAATTATTTAAGTGCCTTAATGAAATCGAAATTCAACAATCTTGAGCACGTTGGATTTGTCTCACCTAGCCGCTCAATTTGACTATAAGCATGCCATATTTGTATATCATTTTATCATCCAAATAATGCTTTGAATCTTTCAAATGTGGTTTGGGCCCCGATTTGGACCCATTTGGGTTTGGGTTGGACTAATTTTGATGTTATTAGATTCGTTTCTTTGAGGCATTCAATTTGACTATAAGTTTGCTGAAATTGAAATTTAGATGATCTCAAATTTAATTTTGAAAGTTTCCAACCTGAATACACCTCAAGATTCGTGCATGATCAAAACCCTTTTTTATGACGAATCAATCATAATTCATTTTTTATTATTGAGTTATCTTAAGGATATCATAATTAAGTGAGCTTATACTTACTAAATTCATCTCATAGAGATATTTGATTTGATTATAATCACTTAAAATTTTAAAATCATTTGATCCTCCAATTCATATTCTAAAAATTTTAATTATTTTTTAATTTGAGTGTTTGATCAGAGCTCATTTGGACTTAAATACTCATTTTTTATATTAATAGTTTCATCTCATCAAGATATTTAGGTTGACTATAATTTTGTTGAAATCACACTACTGATAATTCTAAATTTAACATTTAAAACTTTTAAATTTTAATACGCATCGATATTTACGCTGAAATGTACGTACGATCATATTTGGGAAGAGATCCTCGTTTCAGATGAGATCCTCGTTTCATAACTAATACGCATGAATGCATGATGATGCATGCCCCCAGCTTAGCTGTATTGTACCGAGGAGGATTCAGCCTTCATATCAGTACAGTTAAAACTGTTCGCTACATAATAAGCTACATCACAGCTACACCAACTGTGCCACCCTATCTCGGATCCAAGCTCCCAATCTTCGAGCTTATCAATCGTAATTAAAAATATATGAACTCGTGAGCTACAAAAAACACTGATAAAATAATAGATTGACAAGGTAGTCCAGTGCGAGACCTGTTTTATCCTCTTCCAGCTGTGCCAACTCCCAACCCCCCATCGCCACCTCTCGCTATCCAAATTTATTCCATATTTTCCAACCTTTCTTTACTGGCCAAGTCTCTCCGACCCCACCACTGATCCACGGCCTCCGTTAGGTTCAACGCCATTAGAAACAAAAACCCAAGTCAACCCTTCTCTCTTCTTCTCTGGCACCCCCCGGAAGCCTCTGGAATGCCCCTCCCTCTTCTTTCTCCCCCACCTGAACAATTTATGTTTCCCGTGATTCCCAACTGAGCAGAAAAGAATTTTCAGCGGAAAAATACAAATCTCAATATTTTTATTCCATTTTTCCCGATTAAAAAAAAATAGAGTATAACGTCCTTTACGTAATACCTTGAATTGTTGACTGACTTTTATTTTATTTGAAATAAAAGAGCCGTGACTCAATTAAATAAATAAATAATAATAATAAATCGATGTAATAATGGGCGGCGAGATGAGCAACTTGCTAAAAATTTAAAGAAGATAACAAAGTCTGTAAGAAACAAAGAAGAATAGAAAAGGGTATATAGTGGAGTACACGATGGGTACTGCGGACAGATTCAGAGAAGAAGTATATGACTCCAGAATCAAATTTATCAGGGCTTTATATATCCGTTGCTGAAGCAGTATAGCTCATAGAAGGAGGAGAATGTATTAAACAACTGGGTTAAGCAAATTACATCATTAACCGAAGCCCATTAAGAGACACAAAAGCAGTAATACTGTAATAGTAAATGCAGATGACCCATTCAATACCATCAAAAGAATTATTATCGCTAAAAATTATCTAAAAAAGATACTCCAATCCAACGGTAACATTAAGGAAGGACAATCTCATAATAAAAGCCTGTCATTATCTCTGCCGATCGTCCAGTACAATTAATATCATATTATACGAATAGTTCAATCCAATTAAAATTCGTCCAAGATAATCCCCGAGATTACGATTTGACTCATTTAGTTAAACATTAATTTGATTGACTAATGACATGGATTAATTTAGGCATAATTTCAAATATCATACAGTACGATTATTTCAAAAATTAAAATTCAAAATACTTGTGTAAATCTGATTAGCGACTGGGGACTCGAGCGATTGAGTTAGTACAGTATAATTAGTTTTACAAATTTAATCTCTCAATTACCCACAATTAGTACATATGTGTGCACAATTGTCAAGCTAGCATATACATTTTATAAAACTTTTGACTCAAGAAAGATAAAAATAAATAAGCAAACATACATACTCTTGCAAATATCAAACTTATTCTACCTAGTCCTAAATCTTGATCATTTATTTATGCATGGTGTACGATGTACCTGAATTGTTAGTGTGCATAAGATAAATATGCAATAATAGTACTAAGAGAATAAAAGTAAAATTCAATAGTATTTATTATCATCAAAATCATAAGCATGAGATCCCGGATTGCATCAATCTTCCCCTTTTTTGTGATGGAAATTATTATTAGTTGAGTTTTTAAGTTTATTTTCTTTTTGCTTAATCTACCCCTTACTAATTGATTTCTTTTAAAAACAGGGAAATTTTATTTTTTTATTTAAAGTATATCAAGGCTCAAAATAAACACATAGCAATCTAAAAATAACTGAACTAAATTAAACAACAAGTACAACCCATAATTTTCCTACTTCCCCTTTTGACATCACCCAAAAAAAGAAAAGAAAAAAAGCTGAGAAAAATAATAAACAACATAAACTATAACAAAAAAAGAAACTACAACGCATCACACAATACTGGAAGTAGGAAGGTCCCTGATCAGATGGTGATAGTGGTGGTAGCAGAAAGTACTTACATATAACAAAAAACTTGTCACTGAATTAGGCTTGATCTACCTTGTGCTACTGCTGAGCTGCTCGTGCTACGTACTATTGGAGGCAATCCCACTATTGAGTACACTATTGAAAATGTGTATTCAACTGTACATCGAGGAGGTCAAATATCTCTACCATCGTGTCATAGAGCTAGGACTAGTATTTAGGAGTTGGTGCTTGAAGCTCTCCCCCTTCCTCATCAAACTTATGCTCCTCTTCAGTCTCATCCCCCTAGTGTCTACGAAAGAGAACGTGAAATGAACCATTGGTATAGATGATAGGGAATATGTATGTTAGTGTATGCATGATACATAAGCTGGTATTTCTGATCTAAGATATAGGAAACTATGGGTCCTAAAGCTAGATTTTTTTTACATCAGACTCATGTTCATTTAATGGAAGTAAGATTTCGAAAATAACCAATAATCATGTGGGCTTCATCAAATTCTGTGCCAGATATGATCAGATAGGTGATGACGAACTAGTGGGGTGATATTGACTCGATCTCTAGTCTTAGGTAAAATGGAGGTTCAAAGGACATGCTAGATTATATGCATTTTTTTAAATTACTTTTTGAGTATTTTGTATCTAATTATTCAAGTGGTGTTACCCATATAAAAACCATATTTTTAGTATTTTTTTTTGAGTTATGATTGCTACAACTTTACCCCGTTCATTCCTCGTCTTTGTCGGTTACCCCTTCTCACTGGACGTCTAAAACTAGTCATCGAATCTCCTCATATTCGATGTCTAACTATCAAAGATGAATCAGATGTCATCGTAAAAATTAATTATGACTACAATTATGATACTAATGCACTTAATATAAATTAATTCGATATGAATGAATTTAATAACCTAGAGTCAAATAAACCTCTTACTAGTTGCTTAAAAATAAAAAAAGATACCTATCAATACATTTGAAGCTTCATGAGCCTGTTATAGCATCATTAAGAATACATAAGATCATATATTTGGGTTGCTCTTGAATATGATGTTGTAGTGTTTCATAATGTGCCATTTATTATTATTATTATTGCTTATATGACATTGAGAGTTACTACTATTTCTACTATAAAGCAAGGTGCTATTAATACTACTAACGTGTTAGGAATTATTATGATTGTCATTTGTTAAGATAAAATTTTGTAATATTTTATTGTGCTAAATCCGAGTGAATATGTTTGTTTTTAGTTGATGCTATGCAAGAATTTCTAAGTAAATGAAACAAAATCACAAGTATTGAACTAACAACATAGCACCGGAATCATCAGTGACACAATGTTGTTAACGCCCCGGTGCCGCATCAAGACATTGCAACGCCAGAGTCTAAAAGAAAATGACATTTAATTCAGCACCCCAACAAAACCAAGGTCAGTGTCGCAGCGCTTCACATAGACACAACATTAAAATCAACATTGCATCATTGGAGTCTCAGAAAAATTGCACAATACTTCAATGTCAGAGCGCTAACCAGGGAAGTGCCACAATGCCAAATGACGTAAGAAGGCTCCACAATGCCCAACTTTTTGTTGATCCGCGGCGAAGAAGTTATGGAAAAGAAGCGTCGGGTCTGATCAATCAATCATCGCGCTAGATTAGCAAATAGCTGTGACGGGTCAGCCTAGCATCGCAACGGAGATCATTTAGCAACGGCGAAGTGCTAGTTCATAATATAAGTTCTATCCTTCATATATTTATCATAATGTTTTGTTCAAGTAAGATTTAGTTGGAAAAATGGTTAGATTGATTGAACTTGAGTTTGAGATTAGTTTGCTATGTAACAGTATATTTCATTTTTTAATCTTGTTTTTTTTATTGATTTATTTTTGAATGAGATTGTTCTTTTTATAATTTTCTTGAGTGTCTTTATTTTTTTGTGATTATGTGAGGATTATGTAGAATGTTAATTTTTATATATTTTAGAGTATGATTGAATGACTATGTAAAGTGAGACTTTATTTAAAGCCACACCTCATGTTTTTTTTGTTGGTGAATCTCATCTTATGCTTACAATATTTTTTATATGGTGTTTGAAATATGAAATTGATGTGTAGTGGATCACACACCTCATTATCTTTGCTTACTCTTCTTGACAATTTTATGCAAATAGTTTCTTACACTTGAATGATAAACATTAAATTATGTTTGACGTTTGTGCCAGTCTTGTAGTAAAATATATACTTTAGACTTTAGACTTATGTATAAGAATTATTTATTATCATTTGTGTGATTAGTTTTAAATTTTGCCTAAAGAGAAGATAAGGTGTATGTAAAAAATTTAAACATCTCCTCATGTGTGAGAGAAGACGAGGTAGATACGAACATCTTCTCAATATGATAGAAAAGACATCCAAGGAATGTGATTTACAACTCGATCCTATGTGATCAAACAAGCTCAGACATCTCCTCGATCAATGTGATAGAAGAGATATCTAAATGAGACTATAACTTGATTGTTTGTAACTAAGAAAGCCTAAATATATTTTAACTGTATTAGATAAGACATTAAATTTTTAATGGAAATTTTGAGGATCCTTCAATATGGCAGAGGAGATACAAAAGGAAGAGAATGACGTGGAATGATGGAAAGATATAGGAGGGATATGACCTATATCTTAATTGTTTGAAATCAAGCAAGCCCAAATATCTTATCTATGTAGTAGAGAAGATATTAAAAATGAGCTTAAAACTTGGTCAAGCTAATCAAGATTGCTCGGATGTCTTCTCAATATGATAGAGAAGACAATAAAGATGTGATGAAAATAATAAGTATCAAGTATCCCCTAAATGTGATAGAGGAGATGCAAAAGGGAGAGAATAATGGGGAATTATGGAAAAACATATGGAACCCGAACCCGACCCGTGACCCGAAATTGACACCCCTATCTTCCAACATGGTAGAAAAGATAAATGCATGGACTTACATCCTGCCTGAGTTAGGATGCCAATCAATTCACCTAGTTACTTTCAACAACAACAACAACAATAACATCAAGCCTTTATCCCACTACGTGGGGTCGGCTACATGAATCCTTTTTCTCCATTGTGTCCTATTAAAAGCCAAATTCTCGTTTAAAAGCCAAATTCTAGTTACTTTCAAAAAAAAAAAAAATCAATTCACCTAGTCATGTGTGAAAGTTCAAGCTGCACTATTTCCAAGGAGGATGAGATAAAAACATCATAAAAGCTGATTAGATGAAAAGGTGCCTATATGTGTAATCTATCCTATGTTGCATATAACCTAGTATAAAATAATCAGGAGATGAAGGAGGTCAGAAAAATCATAGTAAGGTGACGATGGTCAGGAGGGCCATAGTCGGCTGGTGACGAAGGTCAGAAAGACCGTAGTCGGGCAAAGGTGGTCAAAAAGATCGTAAATGGGCTACGAAGGTTGGAAGGACTGTAGTTGGCGGGCGACGGTGGTCATAAAAGATCATAGTTGGGTGAAAGTGATTGGAAAGATCATAATTGGGCTACGGAGGTCGGAAAGATCGAAGTCAGCGGGTGATGATGATCAGAAAGATTGTAATAGAGAAAAAGTGGTCGGAAGGTTCATAATTAGCAGGCGACAGAGGTCGAAAGGATCTTAGTAAGGCGACAAATATCATAAAAATCGTTGTCAGGTGAAGGTGGTCAAAAGGATCGTTCTCAATGGGTGACAGAGGTTGGAAAGACCGTAGTCGGGTGTTAGCTTGTGGCCAGGCAAAAGTCTGGTGACTACTGGTGGTCGGGAAAATGTTCGGCTATGGTCAGTGGCTGGGTGTAAATCTGGTGTCAGTTGGTAGAAGTCTAGTGACAATGGGTGGTCGTGACAATCGGTGGCTAGGCATAAATCTGGTGTTAGTTGCCAAGCGGAAGTTTGAAGATTGCATGCGGTTGGGCGGAAGTCTGAAGACAGTTGATGGTCTACGAAAATCCAGCGAAAGTTCGGCGATGGTCGGTGGCCAAGTAGTGGTCGAGGAAGATTCTGGTGGCAATAGAACACTGTTTTCTTTTCGTTGCCTCTTTTCCTTGTCTTTCTTGCTTCATATGCATCTCCCTCCTTGCTTCCTTCCCCTTAATGTGAAGAATGAGGGATTATTTAAAGCTTTTTGGGAATAGAATGATCATTAAATAGGGAGGAGATCAATGGCATGTTGGGAGTGTTTTGAATGGATGACCGATATCGACTCTCTTGATCATAGATCGTATATTGAGTATTTGAGTGCCTTAAGGATTTTAGAATTTGACGATTTTAAGCTCGTTGCATTTGTCTCGTCGAACCGCTTGATTTTTCTATAAGCATGTCAAATTTGAAATTGTTTGATCATTTAATTTATAGTTTGAACCTTCTAAGTGCGCTTCTGGTCTTCGATTTGAACCCATTCAG
>NW_021318488.1:0-5838 GCF_001605985.2 Dendrobium catenatum | reverse complement strand
GTGGCGTTGGTCAACATCAACGGTGAGCTGCGATGAAGGTTGGTGGAGGGTAGCAACATAGGCGATGAATTTATAATGTTTTTGAAGCTCACCCAAGTACGAAGAAATCCAATACAAAAAAAAAATGAATTAAAGAATAAATTTTAAATTCATCAAAATTTTATAATATATTTATTTTACTTCAATTCAACAAAAATTGATATTTTAAAATCTTCAATTATCTTAAATTCATTTTATTTCAAACAAATCAAATTGCTCCTAAATTAATTATATGGGAGTCGCACTTATAGTGGATGGTTCTTTTTTGGATTAAGTCAAACTCATTCACGTACACATTTCATATAAAAGACAAGAACTCAAAACAGTCTAAGTTTTCGACCAAAGACCAAGGTGAGCAGTGTTTTATAGTGGATGGTAAGCGGCAAAAAACTTTACTGACTAGATATGCTAGTACGAGTTGCTTAAAAAAATAATAATTAGTATTACTACATGGGACAAGGAGGACTAGAGAAAGCAGTGAGAGGCGGATAAACGTTCAACAGCAGGTAAAGTTTGGAGATGGAGTTGGATGGTAGGAGATCAGCCGCGGCCTGGTTTGGGCGGCTGGGTTAGGGGCTATTCTTATTTTTTACTGATATATCAATTAGGTAGCAAAATCATTTTACGAAAGTTTATATATATGCATCATTTTTCTAACTGAGAACTACTTTCTACTTACATAAATTAATATTTATATTGTTATGTAACCAAGTTTGATCTTAAGATAAATTTAATTAAGAGTTTTCACTTAAATATTAATCTATATACTATATACTTGCATGCATGCATGATGCATCTATTATCGCAAGTCTTTTAGATTTTGGCTAGTTGAATGAATGGGTCCATAAAGTGATGACTATTTTGACAAATTATTGAATTTTCTTGGAGTATGTTTCATTTGTTTATGAATTATATATGACTTATTGGTCATTTATGAATACAAAACATTGTTGACCTTGCTTTCTGTCTTAAATCCTTGGGTCAAGGAATTTGATCTGGTCAAATTGACCAAGTCAGACCCTAAGACCATCTCCTTTGTACTAAGTGGGTCAAGCCAAGTCTGCAGAGCCCAGACTAAGGTCCTAGGTCAACTTGGTTGACCCAAATTGACCCATACATTCTCCCTTTAAATTTCAAATCAATTCATACTCCATTGGGTCAAATTCTACCTCATTTGGACTCAGTGGGTCAGACCCAACGCATTGGGCCCAGACTCATGCCTTGGGTCAACCTGGTTGACCAGGTCAACCCAGGTTGACCCATTAAGCCCTTATGAGCCTAATTCAAATATAAACATATTCAAACCCTTCCTAGGTTCAAATCCCTAATCCCCTTTGGTCAAAGTGACTATGTTGATTGGGTCAACCTTTGACTTTGTCAACCCAAGTCTTACATGGTCAAATTTGACCTATTTAGGTCAAATTAAAGCTCTTTAGTGCATTAAGCATGTTCCTTTTGTTCCCTTGAGCAAACCACAACTAATTCAAGTGGTTTTCCCTCCTAATCATCCCTAGGGATGATCATAGCCATCATCTAAAGCCTTGAGCTTTAAATAGGGGTGTTAAGCCATCTAATAGAGGACCTTTGTTCTTTCTCTCTCTAAGCGCTCCCACGACAAGATTTTTTGTTTGTGCGCTCTCCATACCCTCCCCCACCTTTCCCGACCTAGAACCACCGTTAAACACCCATCGGTGGCGAGATCGCAGCAATCTGAGGGCTTAGATGTTCTAAGGCTTCCCTAGCTCGATCCCTAGCATTTTAAGGCTTGAGTTTAACTAGAGGATTATTCATGGGCAGTCTACAAGCTCAACCGTATAGAGATATCCCGAATCCATTCATTGGATTGAGATAAATTCAAAACCCAAGACTAGAACACTTAAATCAATATAACTTTTTATACCATGCATTTTAGAACGTGAAACCTATCCCCCATAAATGCTCTTCATGTCTAGATATAGTGTTTAAAATTTTAACAAATTTGGTCCATTCAATCAAGAGAACGAGGCAAAAAAATTATTTTAGGGTTTCAGAATATGCATTATGTCCGCTGGGAAGAGATCCGAGATGTAGATCTTTCGATCAACGGTCGTGGTCTCGTTGTTCCGTGATTTGGATCGATCGCAAAATTCAATCCCGTTATTACGTTGTTCGTCCGACTCGATCAAATCAGTAGGCTTCAAACCACGAACGATTGGACGGCTTTAAGCCACGTCCGACATGGTTTAAAACAGCGGCGCCGATTTTTACGCTGTGGCAATCATTAGTAATGATTGCGCAGCGGTGGCAGTCATTGGAAATGATTGCATGAGACCGAAACCACGGAACCAATCCGACGCTGCTGCATGGCCTGTCGCCACAGCTGTAGTTTATTTTTTTAATTGATTTTAATTATTTTTAAGTCTAATTTCTTCAATAATTAATTTAAAATTATTTTGAACTGCAAAAAAAATTAATATAATATATCAATTTTTTTAGGAAAATTTCCTCTTTAATTTGAAATTAAAATTACCCTTAAATGTTTTATATAGTCTAAGTTATTTAATTAACTCTATTTTGATTATTTAATTAGTATTTTATTAAGCATTTTCATATAAATTAAGTATTGTATATTAATCTATTTTAAATAATTAAATAATATTTTTTAAAATATATTAACTAAAATTAGAATTATTGTATGATATATTCATTATTATTTCAAAAATCTATAAAGCACCCTCTGAGTTTATAAAATATTATTTTGAAATAATATTTAAATTTTACAAAATAAATTTTAATTATATATAGTTAATTAGTAATTAAAATATAGAAAATACTTAGTAATTAATGTAATTTAAAATTTAATTAACATTTTAAACTAACTCTAATTTTGAATGAAAGGTGATATTTGTTTTAAAACAATGATATAAAATACATGAATTTTGGATTAAAAATAAAATTTAGTGATTTATTGAAGTTAAAATAGGTTTAAAAGTAATTTAAAACAATAAATAGCAAATAAAAACAGCGGGCTGACACTTGGTACCTCCGGAGTGGTTCCACGGTCTGCGACCGATCATTGCTGGCAGCGCAAATAGGTTTAAAAGTAATTTAAAGCAAATAAATAACATAAAAAGACAGCGAGCCGACACTTGGCTCCTCCGGATTAGTTCAGCGGTCTGCGGCCAATCATTGTCTGGTGGCACAATGATTGCGAGCTCTGAAAATGGTTGCCGCATCTCAAAACCGCAAAAATGCTGTTTCAATTAACTACATCAACGGGGCTGACAACTGTCCGATCTGACGTGTTTTTGAATCAACGGCCTAGATCACGCCGATCGGGATGCGGGAATATGGGATCGAATCCAAGGTCAAATGAGGCCGCAAAATGACCAGATCTCAACTGTTGATCGCGAGATCAACAGTCCAAATCATCCCCATCAGACAATGGTATAACCCAAAGCCCTAAACACTATTTTGGCTCATTCTCACGATCGGGTGCACTAAATCGCATGAAATTTTAACCCTAGACTCTACACATGAAGAGCATTCATGGCGGACTAATCTCGTGTTCCAAAATGCAATGTACATGGAGTTTTATTATTATTATTATTATACATGAAGTTATTTAACCCTATGTGACATAATCTAGGGTTTTGATTTTACCTCGATCTAATGAATGGATTCAGAAGATCTCTATATGGTTGAGCTTATAGATTATCCTCGTATAATTTCTTAGATGAAGTCGAGCTTCGAAATGCCTTGGATTGGACGGGAAAAGCCTTAGAAGATTTTAAGCTTCGGGTCATCGAAAACTCACTACTGGTGGCTTTGACTGGTGGTCTTTAGCTTGGGGAAAGTAAAGGGAGGTCATGGGAGCTCTCACCCCAAATCTTAGAGGTTGAAGATGCTTAGAGAGAGACCAAAAGCAAGAGTCCTCTATTAGATGCCCTAATAAGCCTATTTATAAGCCTAAGCTCATAATCAATGGCTAGGATCAAAATTAGGGCTAATTAAGAGGGTGCTGAGATGATTTGGATGGGATTTAAATGAGGGGAATATTAATAGTGCTTTAAATGCATTAAAGGGGCCTTAATTTGACCTAAATAGGTCAATTTAACCCAAGGTATACTTGGGTTGACCAAGTCAAGGTTTGACTTGGTCAACCTAGTCAAATAAAGCCTAAGGGATGAGGGTTTAAGCTTAAAATGACTTGGGATATGTTTGGATTTGAATTAGGCTCAAAAGGATCTAAATGGGTCAACTTGGGTTGACCCAAAGCAAGGGTTTGGGTCCAATGGGTTGGGTATGACCTATTGGGTCCAATTGAGCCATGGAAGCTCTTAATTTGATTTGAAACCAAATAGAGGGATTTAGGTAAATATGGTTTAACCTAGGTTAACTTGATCAACCAAGTTAACCTAGGGCCTTGGTCTGGGCTTAGCAAACTTGATTTGACCCACTGAATTTAAGGGAGATGGTCTTGGGTCCTTGCTTGGTCAATTTGACCAAGTCAACTCCTTGACCCAAGGAGTTAAGTGAAAAATATGGTCAAAAACGTCATTCAGCAGGATTAGAATCTATGTTGTTGTTGGTGGGGCCTGATCGTTATTACTTTTTTGCAGACCCTCTGTTGTACTAATATGACACTTATCATGGACTTTCTTTCTTTACTCTACTTTGGTGATTTATATTGATATATTTACTTTGTGTGCGTAGTAGAACTTGAATATTTTTTTTAGGTTTCTTTCTTGCATGTGTGTGAGCTATTTTTGCTAGGCTCTCTAGGATAAAAATCTTTTCTACTCAAAGCCAAATTCAAAATTTTAAAAAACTAAATAACATAGAAATATAACGACCTAGGGAATAGCCAGAATCATCTGGGTCACATACATATTATTGCATTTTTCTCTCTCCTTCTATAAGAAACTTTCCGCCTGCGGATAGAGCCCAGATAATATGGCCTATGAGGATAAGGTGTTGGACCTGGGGAAGCTTAGTCTTTTGTAAAAAAATTATTTTTATAAGCCTTTTTAAAATATCATGCATACTTTGTTTGAAGCCTTTAAATAGCATGCATTATATTATAAACTAATTAAATAAAAACTTTAATTATATTAGCTATAGGAGCATCCACCATACATAAGTTCAGGATTAATTAAGAAACTCTCTAGACATCGATCTTACTCAAAAAAACTGAACTACCTACCCTTCTTTTATAAAACTGGATAGCATGGATTTTACGAACTTAGGTGGTTAGCTAGCTTTCCTTTTCAGGCATGATGTAAGCCTAGATGCATTAGCTAGGACACGGGTATTAGTGTTGGGTGTAGAACACTAAATCAATCTTAGATTTAGTGTTCAAGGCTGCTGCATTCGATGTCTCGTAGAACGCCTCTTCAGTGGGTAAGTTCCATTTTCTTCAAAGACTATAAATCATGTCTATCTGAGCCACGTGGATGACCCCACTTCCATCTTTTTTCCTATGTATGCTTTGAGTGCACGATTTCTTTTCTCTAGTTTCCTTTCAGTGCCTTAATCCCTCCTGATGCTGAAATGAATGGTGCATGTTGATTGAGCCCACTTGAACTCTTTCTTTTCCTTTAAGTAGGATTTCCTAGTCTTCTCTCTGTGTCAATCCTATTTTTGAAAAAAATAATGTCAAATCATTAATCGAGAATATTCTCAAGCTCCGACTTGAGATGTAATTAATCACGGGAGCTTGGGCCCGTGGGAACGGAACTCTACCATCAAATAAATCCCACTCGAGTTGATGTATCGGGTGGGGGAAACCCTTTGTTTCGATCAGGCCGTGCATATTAT
>NW_021318487.1:3131-13098 GCF_001605985.2 Dendrobium catenatum | reverse complement strand
TTGTTTTTTATTACTAAACAATAAATGGATATCATCTAAAGTCCCAAATAAATATTATTAACTTAGCAAAAAATTCATTAAATTCCACTCCGAAGAAAAGAAAATCCATACATCATCGTTGGTGTATATCAGATCACCAGGTTGGCATGATGGTATGCAGGTTATAATACATTCTCACTGAAACATTCAGTGCATGCACATGAAAGTTCATAATGTGATTGAAGAAAGGTTGTGTGAAGAGTAGGGTTACTCACAATGGAATATATCCACCAACTCAAAAGGTTTTTATTCTGTAGAAACTGAGCCTTACTGTATTAGGTAAATATAATGAATTAAATAATTACAATATTAAAAAACTTACTCTTTAGGCAGTTTCTTCTTATCTGTAGAAACCTGTCATTTGTACATGCGATTTTTAGAACGGAAGCTTTTTCCTCAGATAACATTCCTACATGATCTTAAAAAGGTGTGGTCGGAAACTGGGCTAAGCTTATCATGGTTTGGGAATTCAATAATCTTTTGACATGCAAGTAAAGCGTCTTCATCGAGTGAACAAACATAACCAATGGTGGACAAAAGACAGTTTGAAAATGGATACTAAAATAGAAATGCATCTTCCTCTTAACCTGAATTATGATTCGTAAACACTTATTTTTAATTAGAAACCAGCTTTTTGAAACAAAACAAGTCCATTCGATTATTAATCTTCCATAGAATTTGGCCAAAACTGTGATGATCATTTCGAGACAACTAAAGCCATTTGTAAGAGCATAAGTGGCAAAAAAACATTCATAATAGCTTCTGATCTCATCTTGTATAAGAACTGAAAGGAGCAAGATATAAGCAAGCAGTAAAAGGGCAAGTATAAAACAGGCGCAAACTAATAAATAAGAGCAAGGCAACATATAACAACTAAAAGGGCATACTAAATAAAACAGCGCAACCTTGATAGGTCGCGAAGAACTTATAAGAGGCCGCAACTATAGCGCCAAACTAATAGAGGACAACATAATCAGCGAAACTATAAGCGAAAAAAACTATAATGCGGCAACTATTATAGCGAACAACTATAAAAGCGAAACATAAATAAGCAGATATAGCCAGCAGCTATAGCGCATTCTTTTTAATATTAGTAATCTTCCATCTAGAGAATCAATAATGATGACTAAGCAACACAACAACATTAGATTTTTTATTTATTTATATTTACTTTTTTCGACAAAAAGAATTTTTATTCTGCTTAAGAATCTTAAAATCGCAAATCAAAATCTTAAGAGATAATGAGCTGAAACCTAACATTCTGCACTGAATGAATATTTTATTCTGCTACACAAAGCAAGTTTCTAACCGCTCGTATTTCCAAGATACTTACCGATATTGTGAAACCATGAGGTGAATTTCCGGCTGTTAGATTCGATTCCGTTCATTGCACATGTTCCGTGATTTGCGCCGATATTCTCGCACCAGCCCTTCCGATTCATGCATCTTCGATTCAATCGCACTCCCTCTTCATCTCCCTCTTCACTGAGCAGTCCATGTTCTTCTCTGCAATTTTCTGGCATCGTTTTTTCTTCTAGCAGCGCAAACAATTTGCTTTTCGCGGGATCTCAAAATGAAAAATAGGGCGGCAAAAGCTTAAAAGTTCAAATGAATTAGCTTAATCGAGAAGTCGGTAGTCAGCTAACATCTGACAAGACAAAACGCGTTAATAATTAAATTAAAAAAACGACTTGCAGTGGCGCAATTTTTAATTCGGCGACCCGACACGCAGAGATAGGCTACGTTTAGTCACGAGAAACTGACCCAATAAATATGTGCAATGGTGAAGAGAAGTGGCAGAGCAATCGGGCGTGATAGTTGAAAGTGATTATCTCATCTAGAGAACTGATAAGTCGCAGAGCAATAATTACGATTAAGAAAAGGCGGTCGCGATCATGTTTAATTAGGCTATAGGAATTGATACGTTGTAGACACACAGTCGCATCCGATCCGTTGCCTAATTTTAGGCGGCACAACACATGATAAAACTCTATTCTGATTTAAACCGTATTAAATAGTCATTGTGTGGAGATTACTTTAACCTTTGAAAACTGTGAGCTTAGAAGCTCAGTTTTTTGTTAGCGATTTTCAGAGAACAGATTGTTTTGAAGTGTTGAGTAACACGATTTACTGTTTCAAGTTGACATTATCTACTTGCTCGTGTTCTACGAAAAAGGATTCAGATCTACATAAATATATGGTATCGCAAGAGCTTAGAATGACTAATAACAATGCATATATAGCTCTCGGGTCGGCCTCATCTCACTAGTCGAAACTTGAATCGTATGGCTCACGGCACGTCAGCATACTCGAGCTCTCTCGAGGCCCATTAGTCTGGAGTAGGGTATACAGCAACTTTGGGTTAGCGGTCTTCATGGCGAGACAGGACGGAGCAAAATGAGAGTCAATCTACATCTTCCGGCGAGTTCATAGTGATATGTTACGATAAATAAAGGTGTCAGGTAATCCACTACTGCGGCGAGTCGTTTCAATGCACCGGACTGGATCGGAGATAGAGCTAGGATCTAATGCACCTCACAGGGTCGTAATGCAGTTTTTCCAACAACATGTCGGCAACGCTTATTGATAGGGTAGAGTCGAACGACAGTAGGAAAAGAGGCTGCTCAAATTATCAAGGCGATTGATTCAGAGGAAGGAAGTAGATGTATATCCGTTTCATAGATAGTCAAGTTGCAAAGATTAACCGGATTTGGAGGAATATGTCAGCCGCAACGTAAGGCGTATTAAGGCATCAGAGGGATGAAAGTGCTACAGATCATCCAAGATATAGTAAGGTTTAAATTTAGACATACTAGTCATGTTTGATGGTGAAGATTTGCCATTGAAGATTATTTGCGACTTGGAGAAGATAGAGAGTGTCGAAACCTCTTTATATGGAATTAGGCATGGCGAGTGACCAAAAATATATAAGTGAATCTGTAAAATACGGGAGCTAGCGCATGGTGGGAATAAGTGACATGCAAGAGTACGAAGAGGAATGAGGACTATCGGGACGAGATTCATTGCATCTTGACCGCCTGGACGATGCTCGCGCCAAAGGATGAGTGACATTACTTTGAGAGGTACAATATCTCCTACCTGGATTTTCTGTCTATCAGAGGCGACGGACACTACTTCCTCACACACAGAAGTGGTAGCACTCTCGGTGCGTGACAGCTCTGTTGCGGTATGAGCTTCTAACACGTACACATCTTCCCTAGGCCAATGCCAGTACTCTTAGAACCTGATCGCGCAATGGGGAAATTTTACCGTATCGGAATGTCATCTGCGTTTGACGAGATGTGGCATTCCGCAAGATCTGCTGCACCTGTCATTGCGTCCGAGGTTGCGCGTGCAGGGACTATTCTCCTCGAACGACGATTCCCAAGACACCAGTAAAGTCCTAGACCTTGATCCAATTTGGGCAGCAGCCTGCAACAACGACCTCTCGAATCAAAATACTGCACATTAATCTAGTTCTCTTCCCTTTCTAAATCGTGTAATTTTATCCTCTACTTTCAGATGATAATTTATTCACAAAAGGCTCTAAGATGGAGAATCCAAGAGACGTCAATACCAGACGAGTTGCAAAGAAGAATGGAGTTTCATAGTTATCAACGCAGAGGTATGACGTCGGAACACAGTGAAACTCATGGATATTGTTCAGATAAGAAAGTGATAAGGATAAGTCCTTGTCGCTATGAGTGCTATAAAAACATGACGTTCTTAAGGAATGATGTTGTTATGTGGGGAATCAACTAGGTCGATAATTATGAAGAGTAATGAGAGAGTGTAAGTGAAAAGAATTATCATTACAATATGACAGAAGTCTAGTAGTAAATAAAAAGAAAAAAAGTTTTTGAGGGTTAAAAACTCTTTAAGCACTCGGATGTGTTGTTTGGTGTAATGGTTTTGAATTGCATTAGAAACTCCTACTACTAAGCGTCGTTATAGAAAGCCGGGTAGAAAAATCTGCAGATCATGGGTGTGACCTCCTGGTAAGCTTACTCCCAAACTGAAATGAAAACTGGTGAGTACCCTTACGGCCAATTCGGTACAATAATCTCGATAGATTAAGAGGTTTGTGTTAGTTACAATGGTTATTGCGAGCAATAAACACCAAGTCGTAGATTGGCACTAAGTGTGGGACATGCCAAAGAAATCTAACACATTAGGTACTCTTTGAGATGTGTACGTCGTGAGACAACTACGTATATAGTGAGGAGTTTCGTTGAAACTCTCGAGGGATATCAATTGTTAAGAATACCATATTAAGTGGTCTAGGTGAGATGATTTAGATAAGGATACGTAAGAAATAGTGAATGTTGGGTTATTTAAGAAGTAGTGGAGATTGTCGAAACCCTTCAAGTAGAGAAGGTAAAAAACTCTTAAACAAACAGGCATTTTGGTGCACATGATTGAATTCAATCATAGAAACGCCTGATGGTTAAGAAGTCTAGTTCATCATCCCTTGAAAAAGAAATATTGGAGGGAGATGGGTGCTTCGACTCTTGAGGAATATTGAGAAAACCGACCCATCAGTCGACGCATTAATACTTCCAAGGACAAACATTAGTGGCTCCTTAGGCATAGAGAAACGCCGGTCTCCTTCCCAGATTTTGGATATTACTCACTATAACCTCTCGGCAAGCAGAAGGTAAGCTTGCCACCGTTTCCGAATTTTGCGGCAGGGGCTCTTATTCGCTACGTCTTGATTTCCTGTAAATAGAAGGCTGGATTTTGGCGTCATCCAGTTGGGTTTCCCGAATTCTGCTGGTTGTCTTGGGAGTGATTTCGTTGTCGCGCGGGACCGGCCGTTGGGTGATCATCGACTATGTTTTGCTCGTGTACCAAGCCGCAGTTCAGGATATTAAATGTCATGCTTGAGCCGGATAATTAATTGACTATGTGTGCATGGTGATACAAGCCTGATTGGTACGAAAAGAAACTGTTGGAAGGGCGTAGCTTGTCCCCCCAATAATTCCATTTACCAGAGGTCTCGTGCCCTTGATTGTGTCGGCCTTGACCATGAGAATTTGACCGGACGGTCACTTCCTTGCTCCCGACCGCGTCGGCCATTTCTTTCGCATGTGTATGCGACCTTAGGTCTGCACAGATTGGGTCGAATCAATAAATTCTTCGGTCGGATGAGAAGCAGGCCGCGAATGGTATTTGATTCAGCACATCTTGCCAGTTTCCCCGAGAAACTGTTCTTTCGACGCCCTATCCTTCTTTGTGTTGTGCACTGGTACACCTACCCGATACGTGTCGGACCAAGGAACCCGACAAACAATGTTCGTGATAGTTTATAGAGTTCTGGGTGTTAATAAAGTGCTTTTGGAATAATCGCTTATTATTGTCAATACTATGGTGAAAGTGACAAGCATTAATGGATCGTGAAAACGGAAAACGCCTTTACTTGCCTAGGTGGCAAGACTAATTAAATCCCAAAATTCAATTTGGGGAGACGTAATGAAAATTGAAGAGATTAAAATGTTCAAATTAAGTGATTTGGGAGGGAAATTAGTGAAATCCAATTTGAATTCAACAATTAAAGAGGGACGTTTGCTCATTTCAATTGGGAGAAAGTTTGGGCTGATGTTGTGAATAGTCATTAATGATGATTAGGAGAGGAGGGGATGGCATTAAGGGGCCCACATGAGGAGGAGAGAGGGATGAGTTTTGAAGAGTGGGGGACCAACCACTTTAATTTTAGAGTTTTACAAAATCTGAATATAAATTTCAGATGTTATATAGGAAGGGAAGAATCCTAAATTAAAACAATGCAATGGAAGTTGAATTTGAATTTCAAATGTCGAATTTCAATTTCAATTTATTTCTGATTGCTTGAATTAAGGCGGCAATTTAGGAAACATTTAATGGCTAATGAAACCCTAAATTTCATATTTGAAATTCAAAAGAAGAGGGGGATCGAGAAGGGGCGGAGCAAGGTGGGAGGGGACCGGCGGGCTTGGAGCTGGGCCGGCGAGGCTGCTGGTGGGATTGGCCGGCGGGATGGAGCCTTGAAGGCCGGCGGGTTGGACATTGTAAGCCGGTGGTCTGGATGGTTCCTAAGGGGCTTTCGGCGACAGCAAGGTGAGGGGAGGGGAGAGGAGAAAATCTGAGGATTTCGTGCTTTGAATTCCACACCCTTTTTAATCTTCAAGACTCGATCTCCACAACAACGAATAGATCAAAGGAGAACTAAAAGGAAACGAAAATACAAGAAACCTAGAACTCACAAAGAGATTTATAGTTTTTCCTACGAACTCACTAAGAGATCGAGGAGAGTGAACTCACTAGAGATCACCAATGAACTCACTAAGAGAATCAACAAGAACATAAAACTTCATTATCAATAATTCATCATCCAAATACAGAGAAGGGCCCTCTATATATAGGCCGTCAAAAGAAATTAAAGAACACATTTTGCCCCTTGGGGCTTACATAAGAGAAAGAGGTAAAAAAGGAATTGCAAAAATTAAATAAAATACACTTATAAACTGAAATGAAATAAAGTGATCTCGGCCGTCGATCTTAGCTCCTCGGATAAGCATGACGGTTGGATGTCCGCATCAATTCAAATGATATTTTTTATTCAGCAAGGAAGAGCTAATCCTGTTGTGATCTTTATTGATGGGCTTAATGCCATTGTTCCATCATGGATGGGTGGAGGCGAATTAGCTATCTCTTAGAATGGTCATAACTCAGCAAAAACTGTTGATGATATTAAAGGATCTGATGGAGTTTGTTGAGTTTTTTTGTGATCCCAACTTAATTAGGTTTTTTTGTATTTTCTGTTAGTTTTTCTAAGTTCTTTTATTGTTTTGTTGTTGCCTTTATCTTAATGTCTATATATAGACATAATTCTGGTAATTTTATCTTAGCCTCTCTCAAAAGCAAAAAGCCAAGTGAATAAAGTTTATTCTTGATTTTTACTTCTTCTACCTCTCTCCTCCCTCTGCATTCAGAAAAAACTTTCTCTCCACCAAGAATCCCCAACAGAATTCTTGTAATTGCTGCTATATGAATCAACCTAACAGTATTGATCTTGCTCGTGATGACCTGGTAGATTTATTGAGAAAATTGAAATAGGAGTACCGTCTTCATTAGTTCAGCAGTTAGATATATTGCATACTCATCTTAAACATATTGATCATTCGCTAATTAAGCAGTGTGATTGAGTCATTAGCTTTTGAAACATATGATTTTGTTGCGTGGATTTGTTGCTCTATGCAATGAAGCTCTAATGACTATCCTTCATTGCATGGTTGAAGTATCAGGACCTATACTCATATGAATAAGCTTGTGGCATGTATCGAAGAGGGCTTGTATCGGAGACTAAAATCTTCGACCCAGGTGGATTGCTTATGATTTCTCACACCTAAAACCTCCCTCCCTATGATGCGCCTCGATGGAGTGGCTCTTATCATGCAAGGGGAGTTGATGAAAAATTTGTTAGGAATATCCTAGTTATAAATATCCTTAGGAATATCTTATAAATTGTGTTACATGATTTCTAGTAGTTTCTATAGCTAGCATATATATACATAACTCAAACTGATAAGATCTTATGTTCACTGGCAAATGTGGATTTACCATAACTCGAAAGTTAACTCAAACCAATATCAATTATGATGTGGGACTGTTCTTCATTTTTCATATATACTTTCATATTAACATAATTTGCATCCCCCCTAAACAATATAACGTGTAAGAAATGATGACATGCTGATCCCATTCGTGGGCACCAAGCAGTGGATTAAATCCTTAAACTTCACTGTCAAGGATCCATGGAGATCATGGAACTTCTTAAGTTTCATTGAAGCCTCTTTGAAAATATATTCAAGGCAAAGTTACTTTACTTTCGTTACTTTTACTTTTACATCTCATTTAGCATTTCTCTATTATGTATATAATAGTTCCCATCACTAGGGAACTTCTTAAGTTTTTAATTTTTAATAAATAGATCTGAACTTAGTACATTTGTTGGTACATGTCATCAAATCCATGCTATGTCAAAAATATTTAGGGATAATTCTTGTATGCTATTAAATCATATGAGAATATAGATGCTCATATTAATAAATTTATCATAGTAAAATAAATCAATGAGAGGAAATCTCATTGGCAACTATTGAACCCTAAAGTAAAACCACGTAGCAAATATAAACAAGAAAGAGAAAATACAACAAAAAAGAAAAAAAAACTTTAGAATTTAATGTGTAAAGAATATGAAATCAGAAAAAAAAAAAACCACAGAGTTACAGCACATCAAGAAACTTACAATAAAAAATTGAGAGAAATAGTACAAATCTCTCTTTACTTTCACTCTCTCCTTGTCTCTCTTACTCTTGCACCCTTCTACACTCAAAACTAAGAAAAAGACTTACATAAACTACCCAAGACACACAACCACTACAGGAAAAATGCCTATTACTGGCGGTTCTAACAAGCGGTTTATGGACCGCCGGTGTTACCGGTGGTGTTGCCGGCTGTTTGACCGCCGGCTTTTAACGGAAAACCGCCGGTTTAGCCATAGTAATCGCCAGAAAAAACCGCCGGTTTTTGACGTTTTTCTTATAGTGAACCCTTCAACTTAAACATGAAAAATGAGAAGTATAACTACCCAACCTGACTCATAACACCGCAACGCCATGTTTGAAGCATTGGGGTGCTCCTCTCTTTATCCAACCTGACTGGCAGCACCATAGCATTGAGGTATGGAGCGTCATGACCCTTTGCTTTTTATTTGTTACCAGACTGTACACCGCCATAATGCTCGAGTACACAACGTTGTATGGTTATGCAAAAAAAAAAAAAAGATACAAAGCATTCGAACCCAAGTAGAGAGAGGACCCCCTACAACCCCTCGACGAGCTCAACCAATAGAATTGAGGGCCAAGTTAACAATACAACCCGGTGATCAACACAATTAGAGGACGCAAAGAACTAACACCTATAACAAAAGGAACATTATCGGCCGCAATAGTTTGGGGATCCAAATATAAGTTAACACTTCATGATAATTTAATATCCTAGGCATTTGCAAACAATATTTTAAATTTTAAATTAACAAAGCATAACATTTTAATTAAAATTCAAATAAAATTTAGCCACTACAGGAAATTCAGCTGTTACCGACGGCCTTGACCGGCGGTTAAATGGCCGCCGGTATCAACGGAATTTCCTGTAGTGAGCATATTGGTCTTGATGATTAAAAAATTTTGTGATTCATTCAATCCATACTAGCAAAAAAAAAAAAGCCGAAAAACACTTTCCTCCCATGCTGAAAGCAATAACTACATAAGAAATTTAAATTAATCTAATAAACTAGTTTTCTATTAAGTGCATCAAAATTGTTGATTAAGGCTTTAATTTGTTTATGACAACTTTTTTACTGCTTTCTAAAAAAGCTTTTCAGTACCAAAATTTTTAAAATTAAAATTTTTATATTAAAAAGTTGCTTTAAATAATAGTAAGAAAGTTGTCCTAAACAAAACTTAAGTAAACTAAAAGCAATCCTTCGATGTTTAATCAACCAATTGTACAATGGTTGAGTCCTTATAATTTCTCATAATATTTTTATATTTTCTTTCATCATAATCAACCCTAGCACATGAGCTCAACTAGAAAAATTTACCAATTGTAAGCTAGAATTTTCAATTGCTTGATAATTTTTTGTTCATTAAACAAATACTTTATCTTATTATGTTTTGAAGTTCATTACAACAGATAATTCAGCAAGAAGGAGTATTTTGACATTCAATGACAAAGAAACACATCTTTTCTCATAAAAGTAACTAAAAAAAATCCAAAAAATAAATAAAACATCATAAAAAAAGGAGTTTATGCCCATCAAAAATTTTGGTACAGTACTGATGTTTATCTGCATTACCCTACTTTTAGCTTTAAACATCAGCATATC
>NW_021318487.1:0-3031 GCF_001605985.2 Dendrobium catenatum | reverse complement strand
TTGAGTCTCCGATACATGTCCTCTTCGATACATGGCCACAAGCTTATTCATATGAGTATAGGTTCCTGATACTTCAACCATGCAATGAAGGATAGTCATTAGAGCTTCATTGCATAGAGCAACAAATTCAACGCCAACAAAATCATATGTTTCAAAAGCTAATGACTCAATCACACTGCTAATTAGCGAATGATCAATATGTTTAAGATGAGTATGCAATATATCTAACTGCTGAACTGAAGACGGTACTCCTATTTCAATTTCTCAATATAATCTACCAGGTCATCACAGAGCAAGATCAATACTGTTAGGTTGATTTATAGCAGCAATTACAAGAATTCTGTTGGGATTCTTGGTGAGGAAGGAAGTTTTCTTGAATGCAGAGGGAGGGAGAGAGGTAGAAGAGTAAAAATCAGAATATAACTTTTATTCATTGGCTTTTTGCTTTTTGAGAGAGGTAAGATAAAATTACAGAATATATGTCTATATATAGACATAAGATAAAGGCAACACCAAAGCAATGAAAGAACTTAAAGAAAACTAACAGAAAATACAAAAAACCTAATTAAGTTGGATCACAAAAAACTCAACAAATTCCATCAGATCCTTTAATATCATCCAATAGTTTTTGCTGAGTTGTGACCATTCTAAGAGAGAGCTATTCGCCTCCACCCATCCGTGATGGAACAATGGCATTAAGCCCATCAATAAAGACCACAACAGGATCAGCTCTCCTTACTAAATAAAAAATATCATTTAATGCTTGCTCACTTTCACCATAGTATTGACTAATAATTTCATGTCCATTAATCAATTTTTCTCAAGCACATGTTGTAACAACCCAAACTCTTAACTATCACGAGACATTGTCCGCTTTGGCCTAAGGGCCACACGATTTTGTCCTGTTGGTGTAATATCCCAAGAGGTCACCCATCTCAAGATTTCTTCGGGATGAACACGTTTAACTATGGAGTTGATTAATGAAATTCTAATCACTGCACCAAAAGGTGCCTCATTGTTTAAGATTTTAACTTCTTTTTACTTAAGGAATTTCACAATCTCGTCCACTTAAGTAACTAACATCTCCTTGTTAGTATCATTATCCTATAATCATCTTCTAGGCAAATAGGATTCTAGAGGTGATCCCTACAAGTTCAAGTGGTTACTCCCTCTACGTAGCAGTTTGTCCCATACAATGTTCAAGAGGTGGCTCCCATGGCGTAACTCTTTGTCTTGTATGACACTTAGCTTCTATCTTACGACTGGTTTATTGCTATAATGTCATTTGTAACAATCCAAACTCGATCTTAACTATCGAGATATTGTCCGCTTCGACCTAAGGGCCTCACAATTTTGTCATGTTGGTGTAACTTATCAGGAGGTCACCCATATCAAGATTTCTCCGAGATAAGCACGCTTAATAGTAGAGTTTCTTAATGCAATTTCAACCATTACATCAAAAGACACATCGATGCTTAAGAGTTTAGCTTTTTTTTTTTTTTACTTAAGGGGTTTCACACATGTAATGATAATTGCTTTCGCATATTCTCTTCTCATTACTTGCTCATAATTTTCCTATTATTCCCCATACAACACCATTCCTAAACTCCATGTTTTCAAGCACTCATACACAAGGCACATCACCCCTTATCTTGAGCAATATCCATGGAGTTTCACTGTGTTCCGGTGTCGTACCTCTGTCTACACTTTGAACTCATTCTTGAAACTCTTTTGATTGACGTCTGGGATGTTGCCGGCGTAGAGGTTTTGTTTGAATATAAGCTTCTGGAAAGTAGAGAAATTATCGATTAAGAAAGGGAGAGAACTAGATGGGCGGTTGTTCAAGAGGGTGAGCTGGCCCAAATTGGACGAGGTCTATGATTTACTGGTGTCGGGGAATTTGTCGACGAGGAGATTGCCCTGCAACTCAACCTCAGGAAAGCCAAAGAGTCCTCTCGAGATGGGTCCAATAAGGTAGTTTTCACCCATTATGATCCTTCTTAGAGACGAGCATTGGCCTAGGGAGATGTAGTATGCAAAACAACTAACACCAGTGTAGCCATTGTTGTGGAGATTGTCGCTTAGATTGAAATTGGTGAGAGATATTGTCCTCTCAATAATTGATTCATTCTCTGCCAACTGCGAACATGTCCACGTCCTTCTCTCCGCCGTGTCTGGGGCACTTTTTTCCACCATGCGCTAGCTCCCACTTTAAGTCTACAGGCAATGTATTTCACTTATTTTTTGGGTTCAATCTCCATGTATTCAAAGAAGGTTTCAATCAATCTCTCCAAATCCAGATAATCTTCAATGTACAACCTGCCATCAAAATAAGGTATATCTAATTTGACCCTGAACTCACTGTGATGTCGATTTGTTTCCCTCGGATGCCTCATACGCTTGTTGGTGACTTCATCCTCCGAATCAGAAACTTCCAAATGCTTGAAACGGTCTACTTCCTCCTCCGAATCAATCGCCTAAATAATTTGAGAGCCCCTTTGCTACTGTCGTTCGGCCTCTACCCTTCGATGCATTGGCGACACTGTTGTTGGAAAAACTGTATGAATGGGTTGGATCCAATCCAGTCCGTCATTGATCGCCCCTAATTCCTGACACATTTCATCGTAAAAACGTCCGATGTTATTTCGTCAGTCCGCTGTGTAGAAATGCATTTCACGGTTGTCTTGTCTCTGTACTTTTTTCCTCTTCGCTCCTGGTAGAAATACTTGTTCTGTACAAGTATTTTATCACAGATTAATGAATGAAAACCGAACATTTTTTTTTAAGTGCTAAAAGTGATGTCTCGCGTGTTCGGATAAAGACACTTAGGTAAAATTAAAGCACAACGTACTACTTTATTTATATATTCATAAAATTTAGCCATCGTTTTCCTACTCCAACTATAAGCATCGAGTATGAAATCACGTGCCCGGCGAACCGAAAAAGCTTTGTGTTGTTACACAGATTTTATTATTTAGTTTAGGGTTTATCTATTTATTTATTTTGATAAAATTAAGACTTCAAATGAGAT
>NW_021318486.1:8789-11037 GCF_001605985.2 Dendrobium catenatum | reverse complement strand
GTATCCTATTATCCTCGAGAGCTTTTATCATTAATTTATAAATTAAATCCATATCTTCCAAAATTCAATTTGTATAATTTGATCTATAAATCTTGCTCTTCAATTCATCTTTAAAATTTAAAAGTTGTAAGAATATAAAATATGCAAATAGCAACTCTCTTAATAAAAATCTTATAGTTTAAATATACCTTATAACCTAAGTCTAAATTGGGCACTAAAAATCAGAAGCCTGAACCTAGCTAATGTGGTGCAAATTTGGACTTACCCCGACTTAGATTGGGGAGCCAACTAACCACCTAGTTGCTTAAAAACTATTAGTATGGTCATTTATAAAATAGTGGTAGGGATGTTTGAAATAAGCATTGCTAGAGTATATTTTAAGTGGCTTATTGATGTATATATGATAATTTGAATCTTGAAATAAAATTAATTTAAATTTTTAGACATTTTAATGTTTATTTCTAAAGTAATGCTTGTAAGTTAACTCGATGAATGCTTAAATCAAATATGAAGCAGTTTTAAAATAGGATTAAAATATATTTTTTTAGAGATTGCACAACTTCCCATTGATAGTACTGCACCATAATCAGTTAGGTGGCCTACTGAAACCCGTAGGCTGGGAGTTTCCTAAAAAGAAAGAGAAGATATAATATGTATGCATAAGACCCTCGACGAGCCTGAGCTTACTTCATAACATCATTAGAGCTTTTATGTTAGCCAGATAATTTTTAAATTAATTAAAGTAAAAAAACATTTTATCATTCCCTTATGAGCCTCCAATATAGTTTCAGGCCAAAACAAAGATCGACATTCAAGTAAAAAAAACTAAAAAAGCATGTAATTTCTATGGCTTAATGAATTTAAATTAATTAATTAAATTAAATATTCAAATCAAATGTCTATTAGCAAGTACCACTTAATATTATAACCTAAAATTTTTCACAAAGTAAAGTGGCCGGGTACTACTAACAATAGCCCAAATTATACTCCTAAGACTCACGAAGTTTTGAGAATGAGATTCTTTTCGATCTTCACTACTTCATCCTTCTACAAACTTTTTGGACCCATCAGGTCCGAATATCTAAATGAAAAAAAATTCTCCTGGAAGGGGGTGTTATCTTTCCCCTTTGGATATTCTAAAGTATCTTCATCTGGATATCCAAATGAAGATGGACTCTCTCCTAGAGGATGTCACCCTTCTATTTGGATTCTAGATTAAATATCTATCCCATCTCAAATTATCACTTTAATAATTACAACTCAATTGAATTTAAATAACCTTGACTCGAACAACCTGTAGGGTTGTCCTAGGTAATTAATATTTAAATAATCCCAAGAAGTTATATGATTAAATTAAAATGCTCAAACTAGTCACACTTGGCTATGCACTTTTTAATTTAAAGAGGGTCTTAACATTCTTAGCACTTGCTTAAAACATGTTAATTGAAAGTTTAATTTATTTTTCCCCCTTTTTTTTAATAGCCCTGTGTGATCATGACCACCTGCATAAGATTATATTATTATTTAAACTATCCTTAACTTAAGGATAATCTAACACCCATCAAATCAATATAAAAATTTTTGAAATTAAATAAACAATCACATCAACTATCTAATTCTAACAACCAACATGTAATAAAAGCTCAAAAAACTTGGCACACATCAACATAAAAGTAAAAAAAATACTGGCCTAGCCTAAGATTATAGTTGGTTGTTCTAACAAACCATCTAAAGTGTGTGAGGTAAGCTGTCTGGTTTAGATATATCCTATATAGGGCAATTAGTTAAAGTACTTTGATATTCTAGTTAGTTGAATAACTTAAGGAAAAAATTAATTAAAGTTTAAGTATTAATGGTTTAAAATTAATTTTAAAATATATTTTAAATATTAAATAGCTATTACCTTTATTTCTCATAAAGTCATGAAGTTTATTTCACCTTACTTAGAGATAAGTTAATAATCTTGTAGGCCAAGGTTACCAAGTGATAATCGATATAATTTAGTGAATTTAATTGGCTGAAACTTAAAGTGTTAATAAATTTTAATTAAATTGATTGGTTGATAGTTTTAAAGTTGGATTAAAGTTTTTTATATTTTTAAATTAAATATTGAATTTCTATAATTATTTGAATTATTTAAAATGCAATAATTAAGAGGGCCAATCTATAACTTTTTTATTAAGATTAATTTCTAAAAGGTTGATATTTTTCTTAAATACTAGACCTTAAGATAAATAATTTGATTATA
>NW_021318486.1:0-3837 GCF_001605985.2 Dendrobium catenatum | reverse complement strand
AAGAAACATGAAAATTTATCTAGATTATTTTTAAAATATATACTAATAACCATTTCTCATTTAAAATTCAAGATAAAAAAATTTGGTTTGGGCTAAATCAACAAGCGGATAAACCTATCTATCCGAACCGGTCATGACCCACGATCTCTCTTCCTGTTATTTCGGACAGAACAGCCCCATCTCCTTCTCATTCTCACGAACCACCGCCCATCTCCCATGCAGTTCGCGAACTGCTCCTCTCCCGCTCATTCACATAGAGAAAACGTCTCCCAGAACCGAACCCCCAGCCCGTCGTTTCTCCTAATTCGCAAACCCGTTACTTCCCTGTGCCGCAAGAAGCCAAAGCCCAACCTAAACCCATTCGCAAGAACCGACCGCACCTCCATCTCACGGGTCTCCCACGACGATCTCTGGTCTTAGCTCTAGCCGACGCAAGCAATCTTCTCAATCTTGGGTATATTTTCTACATCTTCATCTTCTTTCTCTTCTTTTTTTAGTAATTTTGATGATAAAAATGATTTGAGAAAAGTTTATTGGTATTCTTTCAGAAGGAGAAGAAAAATATGCAAGATTGAAAATAGAGAGATGTTTCTTTCTCTTCCAAAATAGCTTTCTCTTGCCTCTAATAGCTATATATTTTCATTATCGTCTTTAGGATCTTGTTGATAATGAAGATAATGATTTTTGCTTTTATTTAATATAGGAATGGTGATTAGTTTTCCCATTTCAATTTGATGAATATGTGATTTAAGATTTTCCATTTTTTTATTAATATAGTTTTCCTTCAATTAATGAGTAAAGTTGAATTTCTATGTTCTAATGATTAAGCATTTATGAAAATTTTATAAAGTTGTATTATGATTATCAAAGAGTATCTCGAATTGGTTAGAGGATAACATGGAGATCTTTTATATTTTTTTTTTTTTTTGTACATTTGTAGTTTAGCGCGATGAAGGTTCATCTAAATGGTTGGCAATGTTTCAATTTTTTTTTTTAAAGTAAAATATTGTGTATGTATTTGAAAAGTAGTTTATATGTATGAGAAATGTATATACTTATTTTAAAAATGTATTTTGTGTTTCTTTGGGAGATGGCATGTGTAAGTCTGAAAATATGTCTTTAAAAGTGAAATTCAAAATATATAACAAAATGGGAAATGACGATGTGGAGTTTGCATGTGTTTTGGAAAACAAAATGAAATGTTTTGTGAAAGGTGAATAGGGTATATCATGAAAAAGTGAAAGTGTATGTCTTTGGAAATTAACATGTGCATGCTTTGGAATGGTGAAAAAAAAAAGTGAAAGTGTATGTCTAAGTATGGAAAGTAAAGTGATTCGTATGTATATGTAAAAGTAGAACTTGTGCGAGTTTTGGAGGTGGAAATTATGTATGTAAAAGGTATAGTGAGGAAAGTAAAATAGTGGATTTTAAAAGTGATTTGTGTATGTATAAGTTGGAAAGTAAAGCGGTTGTCTTTTTGGGAAATTTTTGAACGGCAAGTGCATGAAATTGAAAAGTAAAGTTTGGATTGTAAAAATAATGTGTGTGTATGTGATGAGTAATAAGAATGTGTATTTTGGAGAAGTTAAGTAAATATAAAAAAAAATATAGTATGATATTTTTGGGAAGGCAAAGTGAATGAATCTTGTAATGTGTATGTGAGTGAACTTGTGTGTTTTGGAATAGTGGAAATTGTATATATGAAAAGTAAGGTGTAGTGTGTGCTCTTTGAATGGTGAAGTGTGCATTTTGAAAGGTGAAAATGTATAGCATAAATGTATTGTGTGAGAAAGGTAAAAGTAAAGTCTTTGCTTTTTGAAAGGTATAGTATTTTGATGTTTATGTATGTTTAAGGTTGAAAGTGTGTGTTTTTGGAATGTGTGTCGGGAAGTGCGTCAAGTTTGACTTGAAAAGTGAAATTGTTGGCATTAATAAGAAAAGTATTTTGAGAAGTGTATCGAAAGGAGAGAGTGTATGTTAGAAAGGTTTTGTGTGAAGATTGTGAAAATTAAAGTGTTTGATTTTATAAAGAAAAGTGATTTGCATTTGTGTATAAAAGTGAAACTTGTGTGAATTTTGGAAAGGGAGATGAAGAGTAGTTTGTGTTAGAGAGTGAGTTAGTTGGAAACTTACTAGAAAATGGAAGTATTGAAAAACAAAAGCCCTCTATTTCTCTCTCTACCCCACTTTTTCTCCTCTTTTTACTCCCCCTTTCTCGTGCCTCGGGATAAATGTTGGAAAAGTACAAAGTGTGCTTTCAAAAAGGAAAAGTTTAAAAGACAAGCAACAAACTGGTGTCCAAGTCCGAAGAAAGGGACGCTTTTATTTTTAGTAAATTTTAATTATTAATTATTAAATGTGCTTCTAATCTCTGTTTTCTCTTCTTTATTTGCATGAACTGCGAGGAATGATATCGGTCGAGTGAACAAAAGTACAAGGGACTAAAGGAGTCAGTCGCCCTCATTTCTTTCAATTGGGGGTGCTACGGCCGGAACCACCGTTGACTTGCAACAGTGAGGTGAGCATTCTTAACTTTTGAAAGCCCAAGCACTAAATTCTTTTAGTATGTATGTCTTTTCCCTTTCCATCATCTCTCTTGTAAGCAAACATATAGTTAATTGTGGCATCCTAAGTTAGATAACATAGACATAGGTTCATTGTACATAGGCATGTGCACGTCTTATTTATTAGCCTAGGATTTAGATCCCCAACCCCTTAGCCTACGAGGTCCCCTTGGATGAGATAACATATGGTTGCTAACAAGGAACCTCTTGTCGGCTAAGGACATCGACGAACCTGGGATGATGAAAAACCATGAGATCTTGATCGGGGATGTTATGCCCACTGGTAGGTTAGTCTCCACCCTCACCTCCTGGGCATTCGTCTGATATGGTGATTGGGGATATAAGTCCCAACTTTTTAATAAAATATCAACTTAAATAAAATAAATCTCTTCCCAAAATATTAAAGCTCAATTATAGGATAGGTCGAAGCACTTCTGAGCGGTCTTAGAATCCTAGTGCTCCATACTATTCCACTTTTGACTCCAGAAAAAATTGTTCAACTTTAACACAATCCCATTTAAAATTCAAACATCATCTAATCCTTGTCATAAATTTTGAAATCCTAAAAATATTTGACATTACTTTAATCAAGAGTATTCTTGAGGGATTCACTTCTCCCGGGATATAATTAATCATAGGGGTTTGTCGTTATGAGAAACCTATAACTCCATATTAAAATAAACCCTATATTATTTTCATAATATATGGAAAAAATTCTAAAAAAAGTAGACAATTTTTCAAAACCCATTTTTGTATATGAATATCTTTGCAGAATAACATTTTCACCTTTTTAAGGTGATATGATATGATCATTGTTATTTTTAATAATAAAAATGCAAAATTAATCTCACTTTCATCTTTCAAATACTATCTTAAAATGACATTTCTGTCTTTCGAGACAGTATGTTATTCTTTTATTTGTATTTGATTACGAAAGTGAAAGATTTTTAAAACCATATTTTTGTATATAAATCCATTATAGAATATAGTTTTTATCCTTTGACATATTACGTTATTCTCAATATCGTTTTCGATCACAAAAATAGGAATACCCCAAATTTATGTGAGGCTTTTCAAGATTTTATTTTCCCATTGTGCCTTGATAATTTTTAAATTGAATGATCTTTAGATTCATTTGTTTTATCTCATAAAGAAGCTCATTTTGACAATAAATATGTAAGATTCCAAAATAATTTTGTTCATGAAAATAATATTATGAAGCATGATTTAGGATTAATAGGATTTGGTTGATGAACTTTTGTTTAATTGGATT
>NW_021318485.1:239506-307709 GCF_001605985.2 Dendrobium catenatum | reverse complement strand
CCTAGTGGAAAATCAGTAGATCAGAAGAAATATAGAGAAATAATTGGGTACACTTCTTTACCTGACTTCCAGTAGACCGGACATAATGTTTAGTGTGTGCCTCTGTACCCGTTTTCAAGCTGACCCTAAAGAGCCTTACTTAACTGCTGTTAAGAGAATTCTTAGATATCTACTAGGCACCCCAAACTTAGGAATTTGGTATCCTAGGCACAGCACTTCCTTTGAAATCTTAGAGTACTCAGATTCTGACTTTGCAAGATGTAGGATAGATAGAAAAAGCACCTCTGGTATTTGTCAATTCATAGGATAATCATTAGTTTCTTGGTCCAGTAGGAAGCAAAACTCAGTAGCACTTTCCACAGCCGAGGCAAAATATATTGCAGTAAGAAGTTGTGTTACACAAGTACTATGACTAAAACAATAAATTCTTGATCTTGGCCTACCTGTAGGAACCATTTCAATCATGTGTGACAATACAAGCGCAATTTGCATCTCTAAGAACCCAATTCAGCACTCTCGAACCAAACACATAGACATTAGACACCATTTCATTAGAGATCACGTTGCTAAGTGAGATATAGAATTGCATCACATCGCTACAGGAGATCAATTAGCTGACATATTCACAAAACCTCTAGCTTTTGACACCTTTAGCACCTTGAGGACTAGATTAGGTGTCATAGATATAATTGCATAAAAAAATGGGGCTGCTCCTGATCATCACACACTCACTACACAAAAAGCACTAACCTTAACTCTGTAATATTGTATTGTACGATACACAGATCGTACTATACGGTATACTATAATCTATATGGAACACACCTAAATGGTAAATTTCGTCTCTGTTGATCTTATTGTACGACAAACATCGTACTGTACGATACATTATTGGTCATCGTACTATACGATATCTCCTCTTCGTACTGTACGTGCCACATCATCGAACAGATTGGGATGAATTTAAGCATGCTGGTACATTATTATTGCTGATCGTACTGTACGATATAACCACATCGTACTGTATGATCCACCTTAGCCAATGGATAAGAACGAAATAAAGGCGTTCGGTACGATATTAATGCAATTCAAACTGTATAATACACCTGTTCGTCCGATATGTTTGGTCAAAAGTCATACTGAATTCCTCGGAACGATCGATAATCCTCTGATCGTACTGTACGATATTCATCGTACTGTACGTTTTGACCGCCTTTTCCCGGTATGAACCGTCAGAGTAATTAATACCATATCGTACTGTACGATTTACAATCATACTGTACGATTTGTGGAAAACTCTATAAATTGGGTGGGTAGGCCGAACTCTTCACTTGCACTCAACTAATCCATCCACTTGATTCCTTCTTACCTTGCACTCAGCCTCTACACGATGTCTGGTTCAAGCAAGAGAGGTCGTATGGTAGTGGGAAGCTCGTCTTCCTCTCGCTGTCATAGCGCTCGATTCTTGAATGCCGAAAATGAGGATGCATACCACAAGTTCAAAGCCTGCAAAATCACACCCTCCAGACTGCTAAATCAGGAGGCTCTGAACTTCGAGGTAATGAACCACTTTGCTTCCACCACGCTCCAATTTCTTCTCACGCTGGCCTTCCCTTACAATTCTGAACTCCTTCTAGAAATCCTAGCCAATCTGACTTATACTATCGACAACCTCACTTTCCACACCTTTGTTTGTCGTCAAAATGTTGAAATAACCAAAGCTGCATCGCCCAACACATTGGGTTATCTACTGAAGGGCCTATGGTTTGTTCTTTACTTACAAACGATTTTAACTGGAGCGACGTTAATCGAGTCCTTAGGAACGCCGCATTCTATCAGCACCAACCTCTCATTTCTTCACTAAATAGAAATGCACACATAATTCAACATGTCCTTTATACCTCCATAATACCCAAAGGTTGTGATCGTGTCAACATGACCCCGACCCTATCTGTCATTACCTACCTTATCATTACCATAACAAAATTCGATGAGGCTAGTCTGATTATTGACTACATTCTCCACATGACCTTCGTTCATCTCCCTACCACTCATTGAAAACAAAATATAGCTCTTGGACACCTTATAGGATATATTCTCCAAAATAAATATCGATTGACCTATCCTGGTGAACCCGACAATCTTCCTTTTTTTATACGGATGCCTCTTTCCATATTCTTTTCCATCGGAAACATGAGCCAGAAGAACCTATTTTTGACGAAGAAGAAGGAGAAGATGCCCCAACGGCAGCTCCAGCATGTCTACGACGACATGCACCACCTCGAGCACCTATACCAGCACACGATAATTTGGTCGAACGCTTCGACCAACTTCAGACTCATCTCGATACTCACATTTAAGAACAACATCAGCAACATGAGACAGATATTTAATGGTTTGGAGAACGCTTTACAGCCATTGATCACCGCTTTGACGCTCTCTTTCAGTACTTCCAATCAAACCCACCTCCACCACCGTCTGATCAGGATCCTCTACTTTAGATTGTCTTTGTATTGTAGCTTCTCTTTATTTTAGTGTTTGCTCCTCTTTTTGGTGTTGTCAAAAGGGGGAGAAGGTTGCTGTATTTTGTTTCTATGATTAAATGCATGTTTTTTTTCTTTTGTACTGCATTTTCTTTTATTTTATTTTTTCTTGTTCTTATGTTTAAATTAATTTTTTTTTAAAAAAAAAATGCTTTTAACACTTGCTTACAAAATAATGTCGTTTGAATTATCTTGAGATTCATTGAATATTATTTACTATTGTCCGTGAGTACAAACATTTCAGGAAAGATCAAAAGTAACTCAGGACGACAAAAAGACTCAAGAATGAGTAGATTAGGAGTATGAGTCTGCAATGTATTTTATTGTTTATATTATTTTTATTTTCTTGAGTCTGGCCACAAAATGCATAAGAGTCTGAGAAACCATGCACACACACAGGGGGAGAGTGTTTTTAAATGAAAAATTTAGAGTTTTTCTTTCTATGTAGATCGTATGGTACGATATTATTTCGTACCGTACGATCAGAGCTTTGCAGGAAGATTTTGTGAATAGATCGTACCGTACGAATATAATCGTACTGTACGATATGTTCAAATCCAAAACCCTAGCCGTCGTTTTAACTTAAGTAAGTTATTTTGTGCCGTTCGTACCGTACAAACATGTTCGTACTATACGATTTATTTTAAACACTTACTTAATTAATCTAGTGATTAGTGCAACAAATCCGGGTTTATTTATAATTTGAACATCGTACTGTACGAACCATTCGTACAATACGATGAACAAAGATGAATTATAATAATCTTAAAGATCGTCCTGGACGATCTCTTGGTTTTTGTCTCATCGTACTGTACGATGTACATCGTACCATACGATCAATAGAGACGTTGTTTGATCGTCCCGACTATCGTCCTGTACAAACAGAATTATTGTGGATCGTACCGTATGAATTAATATCATACTATATGAATGTTTTTGAACTGTTCGTACCAATTTGTACCTTGACGAAGTCTATTTATACATATCGTACTGTACGATTAGAGACCATACTGTACGATAGTAACGTCTACTTTTGAAATCTCAGGGATTATAAAGCCCGTTTTGAGGTATCAAAATAGTAATTTTTTAAAGTGTGAATTAGAAAGAGGAGAACGTGGTTAGAGAGGGATTCCGAGGGAGAGAGCTCTTGAGAAGTTCTTTAGGGTTTGAGTGAGGAAGGAGAAGGTGAGCGTTGTGAGGGAGAAGAGGTGTAAGGGAGATCACACGGTTGCTTCAAACTTGCTGCATCTTGCACCTCCTATGGCCCTAGAAGAATTTGTGGGAGGATATCCAAGGGGAAAGGTTCTTCTACATCCGTGACCTCGAGGTACTCTACCTTCTCCAGGAGGGAGAAAAACGAGAAGGTTCTGTGCCGTCGCCAGGAGGGTGAAAACAGAGTTTGGCACTCTGCCACGCCGGGTTGGTGAAAGGGAGTATTGTAAGGGCTTCTCCGCCTTGCCAAGGGGTGAAAAAGAAGAGCTATTGCTTGTAGTGAAATACCTGGAGTGGAGGACTCCGAGGAGTGGATGTAGGTCATGGTTTGACCGAACCACTATAAAAATCTCAGTGTGCTTTTTCCTTATATTCTTTCATGACTACGTGCATTTTTATTTTCCAATATTTGCTTGGGAAAATTTGAAAAAAAAGGTTGTTTAAATTTTCATGTTAAAACTTTAAAACATAAAAAATAGTAGAACTCCTGCTTAGGTTTTAACTATTGCCAAAATATTTTCACAATTTACCGCCCCCCCCCCCCCCCCCCCCCCCCCCTCCCCCCTCTTCCTTTTCTATTTCAATAAGCAAATTACATTAAAACTAAAAAAAGAATAAAAACTACAAACTCAAAACATTAGATTCCTCCTTTAACAAATACATAAAAGAAAAAAAAAAAAAAAAACATAAACAGAAATTAAAAAAATAGACACATAAAGAACATATGAAGTTTGCAGAAAATTTTATCTAAGCATTAAGATAAATCACACCTAACATTATTCTTAAGGTGCTAAATGTGTCAAAGGTTAGATATTTTGTAAAAATATATGCAAGTTGATTTTCAATAGAAACATGTTTCAATTCAATTTCTACTTTAGCTATATGATCCCTAATGAAATCATATATTCTGTCTATATATTTGGTTCTAAAATGTTGGATAAAATTATTTGAAATGTAAATGAAATTAGTATTATCATAATAAATTGAAATTGTTCCTATTATAAATCCTAAATTAATTAATTGTTATTTCTATCAAAGTACTTGAGCCACATAACTTTTTAAGGTAATGTATTCAGCTTCAGCAGTAGATATGGCTATAGAATTTTGTTTCCTATTGGACTAAGAAACTAAGGAATTTTCTATGAATTGACATGTTCCATATGTACTCTTTCGATCAATCCTAAAACCTACAATCTTTGAATCAGAATATCCAACAATTTTAAATAGTGCTATACTTAGGATATCAAATTTTTAAGTTTGGAGTTCCCAAAAGATATCTTAAAATTCTTTTCACTGCTATCAAATATGATTCTTTTGGATCATATTGAAATCTAGCACACAATCAAACAATAAATACTATAGTTGGTCTGCTAGCAATCAAATAAAGCAATGTTCCAATTATACCTCTAAATTTTTTTGATCAACAAATTTTTCCTTTGGGTCCTTATCCAACTTAACAAAGAAATTCTTTGGTGTAGTTACTAGTTTAGTATTGATCATTTCATACTTTTTTAGGATGTCCTTAGTATACTTTACTAACTAAGAAATATTCCCTCCTTATTCTGCTTAATGCTAAAATTAAGAAAATAATTTAAATCTCCCACTAAACTCTTGTCAAATTTACTGCATATTATTTTAGAAAAATCATCAAAAATATTTTTATTTATAGATCCAAAAAAGATATCATCAACAAATGATTTTCTATCTCCAATTTTTATTACAAATTTATCTTATCAATCCCTAAGGAGTTATTTTTTATATGATCCTCTTCCAAATTTGGCTCTTTCAAAATCTCAGATTCATCAAATACAACATGTGTGATCTTCTCAACTTCCAAAGTTCTTTTGTTAAACAATATATATGATTTTCCAACATTAGAGTATCCAAGAAAAATTCCTTCATCTAATTTAGGATCAAATTTTCCTAAAAGAGATTTTACATTATTATATATTAACACCTTACATCCAAATATGTGCAAATGTTTGATAATTTATGTGATCTCCCCTTAAGAAGCTCATAGGATGTTTTATTCAATTTTGATCTAATGTTCACCCATTTCAGAATATAACAAGCTGTACTAACTGCTTCAGCCCAAAAATATTTTGGATATGAATATTCTTCCAACATGACTATAGTGGCTTAAATTAGTATTCTATTCTTTCTTTCGACTGCCCCATTCTGCTGAGGGGTCCTACGTGCAAAAAAATTACGATCAATTTCTTTTTTTTTTTTACAAAATTCCTCAAATTTTTTATTTTCAAATTCACCTCCATGATAATTTTAAATTGTTAAAATTTCACATCGTAGTTACCTCTGAATCCAAGTCAAAATATTTTTAAATTCCTCAAATGATTCACTCTTGTGAAATAAAAATTTAATCCATGAGAATCTCAAAATGTCATCAATAATAACAAAATCATATACCTTTCCTCCTATACTTGTAGTTCTAATAGATCCAAAAAGATCAATATGAATAATCTCTAATAGTTTGTTAGTCCTAAGATCCTTAGCAGAATGAAATGAGTACTTCACCTATTTTCCTAGTTGGCATGCATCACAAAGGTGATCCTTAGTAAAATCTAGTTTTGATATATTTGTAATAAGTTTTTTTTGGGTAATTTTTTTTAAGGTTATTTATGCTAGCGTGATAAAGCTTCCTATGCTATAACTATGATTCATTAGAAATTGTTTTTAAATAAAAATCATTAGGAGATTTAATATAATTTAAAACAAGCATATACATATTATTTACCCTATTTCTATGCAATGCATCAATTTCATTTTGGCTTAATATGCAGCTAGTGGAAAAAAATTTAACACTATATTTTTTATCATGTAGCTGATTAATACTCAAGAGATTATGTTTTAATCCTTCTATAAATAACACATTTTCAATAAAAAAAATTGTTCAAGTTACCAATCATACCTGTGCCTATCACTTTCCTAGTGGTATTATCTTCCAGTGTTACTTTGCGTTCATTCCTGACTTCCAGTGATATGAATTGTGTAGTATATCCAGTCATATGCTTTAAACAACTACTTTCTAGGTACTAAATGCTCTCACGAGGTCTTGTATGAGAGCATTTCTACAAAAAGATCAAACATTAGTCTTAGAAACCCAAACAAGTTTGCGTTCTCCTCTTGGCAAAATTAAACTAGATGCTTGTATGATATGACTTCTTCTATGCATCTTAGGTCTCCACACTAAATGAGTTTTTCTATGAATAGTACAAGTGTGTGAAATATGCCCAATCATTACATAAGAAAAAAACTTAACTCCAGGAAAACGATTTATCAATCTTCGATAATAAAATTGTCTCTTCTTAGGTTGTAAGATATTTAATTTTAAAATATGATCATTAAAATATTTAAGTTTAGGAGAGATTCTATTCTCCTCAAGAGCTTTCACTTTCACTCTAAGAAATGAGTTTGCACTTCTAAAATATTATTATCAAATTTTAAATAGTGCTATCTATTTTCAAATTAATCCTTAAAAGTTTTAAATTCTTTTTCCAATTCAGTGTAAGATGATTTAAATAATTCATATTGTTTGTTCAAATCATCAAACTCATCCAATAAACTCATGTAATTGTTACCAATCTATGCATGATCTTTCCTAAGAATTTCATGCTCTTTTTGTAACTTTAGAAAATCTAAATTTAACATAGTATATATTTTCTTGAGTTTTTTATATGCCGTATGAATTCTTTAAGAAACTTATATTAATTCATTATAACTTAAGTCATATACCTCCTCTTGATCAGACTGGTTAAGATTATCATTCATTAAGTATAAATTGGTGACTTCTTCTTCCATTTCTATTTTTATTGAATCCGATGCTGAGTCTACCCAAAAAGCTCGATAAAATTTCTTCTTGCCCTTCCTCAGATTTATTTCCCCTCCACCTTATCCTTGCTAAGAGTGTCTTTAAGATTAGGCCATTTTGATTTGACATGTCCAGGTTTCCTGTATTCATAGTAAATAACATAGCTATAAATCTTAACATTCTCGTGGAACTTACCTTTATTCCATTTTTGGTGTCTCATTTGCTTCCTTTTTAAAAAACTCCTAAATTGCCTAGTCATCAAGGCAATATCATCATCATCCTCAGGTTATGGTTGATCATTTTTCGAGTCATCTACGTTTAAAGCTATATTCTTCTCCTTTCACTTTTCTCCTACATTAATCCATCTTTGAGTCACTCCTTACTCATAAGTAATTAGTGATCCAAGAAGATTGTCAATAGAATACATATTTAAATCTTTAGAATCTATAATAGAAATTATTTTAACATCATAAGTTGTTGGCGAACAATGAAGTATTTTATTAACTTTTTTAGCATTCATTAGTTCCTTACCTAATGCATGTAAAAAAATGACTATCTGAGTGAATCATGTGTACGTGTCAGATATAGATTCATTTAGTTTCATGCGAAATAATTTATAATCATTTTATAAAATATTTAATCTAGATTGTTTCATTTTGTTAGTTCCTTCATATGTGATACAGAATTTATCCCATATTTTTTCCACTTTTGCAAATAGAAACACAAATGTAACCTTCTAATTTAAGTACATAAAAGAAACTATTCAAACATTTTGTATTTAATTATGCTAGGTCTCATTCTTCTACAGTCCAGTCAGTAAAATGTGTTTTAGTTCTATTATCATCTATAAGTACAGTTGGCTTAGTGTAATTCACATGCAATAGTCAAGCGATTGAAGAAAAGTAGACATTCATATTTTCCCAAAATCGAGATGGAGGTTCTCAAATAATGGAGGTCTAGTGATCAAATATCCTTCATTTATTGTACAGTTTCCAAATATAACCATTATCATTTTCAAAAAGTAGTCTAAACTTTATGTTTTGAAACAAAGCTCTGATATCACTTATAAAGTCCGTATAGGTTGTTAAACCTATGTAAATATCCCAAGGCTAACAAGAAGGGAGGAGGTGAATTGGTATTTTAAAAAAAAAAATCTCTTGAAAATTAAAGAAAACCATTTTTTATATTTTTTGCAAAAAATAAAATTTCAATTACAAAATGTAAAATGCTAAAAAAGAAAAGTGAAGAAATAAAAAATGAACACAAAGATTTATAGTGGTTCGGTCTAATAAGACATACATCCACTCCCTGAAGACTCCCTCTTCAGGTATTGTACTATTACCAAAGTGACTCTCCTCTTACCCCCTCAGGAAGGAAGAGAAGCATTTACCTTTTTCCTCTCTTCCACCAATCCCTAGTGCGGCCAAGTACTATTTATCCTTTCACACCATCTAAGTGTTGGCAGAGTACCGTCATCCTTTCACACCCTTTAAGTGTCGGCATAGTACCATCATTCTTTCACACCCTCCAAGTGTCAGCAGAGTACCATCATCCTTTAACACCCTCCAAGTGTTGGCATAGTGCCATCATCCTTCTTCAAAGATTTTCTCTAGAGTAATTAGAAAGAAGAAAAAAAGAAAAGTAATAAAAATATAAAAGAGATTCTTATCTTTAAATAACCTTCTGATCCATTCACACTCCACTTGCAAGAACTCTCTCTCTCTCAAATACTCTGCCAAAACACTATTTCACCCGCTCTGAAAGAAATCATGATGAACAGAACCTATCAAGTCAGTTTCTAAGGATTATTTATATAAAAGATATGAAAAACCATCCAGAAATTGAAAAGAGTAATTTTGAGCGTATACGAACATACAATACAAGTGTAAATCATACGAATGAACAGTTCAAAAACTGTTTCATATGAACCTATATTAAATATTTTTGTACAAACCATGTTCGTACTGTATGAACAGTTAAGAAATTTTTCTGCATTGTCGGGATGAGAATATACCCTATATTTTTGTACTCTAGATGTTGTTGGTACGAACAAGGGTTTATATAGTATGATCAGTTCATAAAAATTTGATATTCATCTGGATGAAAAGGAACCCATTCTTTTTGTACTATAGATGTTGTCTATACGAAGGTCACTTCATACAATATGATTAGTTTAGAAAAATTTGATGTTCGTTGGGAAAAAAAGGAACCCGTTCTTTTTATACTATGGATATCATTTGTATGAACAATGGTTCATATAGTATGATCAATTCATAATAATTTAGAAATTATTAAGATGAATAAAGATGTATCTATTTTATACTATGGATTTCACTTATGCGAAGAACTCTTCGTACAATACGATTAGTACCTAAAAAAATTTTCTTCCCATTATTCATTTAATTACTTGTAGGAGAAAATAACTGAACAAATTGTCCCATACAGAAGAAAATTATACATTAAGATTAGTTTTTTTCAAAAAAACTACAAAATTTTAACTCCCCCAATATGTGTGTACATGGTTACTCAATTATATTCACACTCTCTCAGACTTAATAAAAAAAAATAAAAAATAGACTCCATTTATAATAAATCCTAATCTAATCTGATTTGAAGTCTTCAACAGTTTGGAGTATGATTTTCTTAAAATGTTAGTGCACACAAACAACAAAAGAAAAATATCCAATATATGTTGGAAGAAAAAGTAAAGAAAATAATAATATTTGAAATCATCAAAAATACACATGTTGTAATAATATCAACAATAAAAAAACTAAGTTACAATAATCTCAGAAAAAGAGGGGTTGAAATACTTGCTTTATATTTATGGCTTCCATCCATTCTCCTGCTCATGGGAGCCAAATTGATAGGGCCTAAACTTTTATATTGTTTAGATCATTTCTTTTTATAACCACATTGCTTTAAGCCCACAACCTCATTCAAAGCTTCAATTTCCACCTCCATATTACCCTTATCCAATATACCAAATATGAATAGTTTCCTATCATCTGATGCAGCTGTATACCAAACCCAAATGCTCATATAAACCAAAGTATTACAAACCATTCCTTGAGAAATTTTTATAAGATCTTGAACAAAGGAGAACTTGATAACCAAAATGGATCTCTAAACTTTAGATTTATCAAAACCAATAATGCAAACATCATTATTCATAACAATTTACTTGATATAAAGAGAATACTCAATCTTATAAACTCCTCTCCCTTTCCAAAACATAATTTCACTAATCAAGCACCAATCAAGAATTAATCCCAACCACCTCCTATCAAATTACAATCAACTTTTCTTTTCCTAGGAATATCCTCAATAAGTTCTAAGAATCTGAGTTGTTTAGTGCTTTTTTTAACACTAAACAAACTTATATTCTTATTACTATTGATAAGAACTGAAGATTTTGAAATCTTAGTATCCTCATGATTAGGAGGTGACTTAGTCCCAAATTCTTCTATTTTCTGAATATATCCCTCACCACAGCTTACTAGATGACCCTGCTTTTTATCAGTTTCCATATCAGTTTCAAACAGATCTTGAATTATCACAACAATTTTTCCTTCAGCACACATTTGATCCACAGAGTCTACATCAACTATCAGAACTATCTTGATGACAATTTCAATATTACTTCAAATTTCAGCAACAGCATTTTCAGATATAACTGGTTATGTAACAAGTTTTTCTTTCAAATAAATATGCTCATGAATTCGATGAGATGTCAATTCAACAGCATCCATCTCATCCAGAGAATTAAATAATAAACCAAACTTATTAGATGTCTATTTTTCAATATTCTGATCTTGAGAAAACAACAATTTTACATAATTTGGATGAATTCCTGCATTCTGATGCCTTATTTTAGCATTTTGGCCATTATTTAATTGTGTTGAAAATTTCCTTACATTTTTTTTTCTAAATTTCACATGCATTCAAGGAGCATACAAAGTATCCATATATGTATTCATAACTTTCCCCTCCATTACCTTATCAGTACTAATTTTAGGAAATTTTAAGACACTTTCCTTGCAACCATATCTATTTGCCTTCTTATGAACATTAGCTTGAATCAGGACACATATAAACTTTATGGCTTATTTTACCACATAAGAATCTAAAGATTATATTTTTTCATGCTCGACTTTTTGAAATAATTTTCCATATAATCCTTTAATCCAAGCTCCATGGGGTAATTTAGAATTTAAATTAATTCAAACACAAGCTCTAGCAAATTCTCTCCTTCACCATTTAAACATGTTACCATCTAAAAACATAGGAACTCAAATATTTGAAATAATCTTAGTAATATTAATCTCATCCCAAAAAAGTAAAGGCAAATGTGGCAACCAAATCAGAATAGGTGAGGATAACCCTTTAAGTGACAAAGGGGAAAATTGAGGTGTCCATTTATCCCTTCCTATTAAATGCCGTCCCACATACCATGATCCTCCACTTAACACTTCTTCATGACATTAGATGATTGGAAATAACATAATATCCCATCTAACCCCAATTAAGTAAGATAAAAGCACCCAAATTTATTTAATTGACGTCTTAATTCAATACTACATAGAGAAAAAGGAACAATTTTCCCAAGCGCTTTCACTACAAGAGACTTCTGTTGTAATTGAATATTTTCACACTACTTATCCAAATTAAGTTTAATAACATCATCATCCTCTAATTCCTTAGAAAAAAACTCTAAATGGCTTATTTTAATATGACGAGTCTTCACACATCCATTCATTAAGCTTTCCATATTGATTGAAGAATTAACATAATTCTAACAATCATTCTTACTTTTCTCAGAAAGAATTTTAACATTTAATCAAGACTTTGATCAATAATAGAATTATTCATAACATAGCTAAAAAATTCCTATTTTCAGTAATAGTAGAAGGATTAAAAAAATGATTAACCTATAACTTAAGACTTGAAGATTTTGAAGCTTTCAAATCATTTGCTTGAGGTTCCATTCCAGATACCTTATCTTTAAAAGGTGATGAAAGAAATGCATTTGGAGATAAATTTTCTTCTTATCAGACATGACATCATCATACATAACTTTTTTGCCTTTTCCAACAACCAAAATTGAGTCGCGAACAGGTGGAATATGCCCTTCGTTGATGACCAAAGGACTTCTATTAAACACTGTCTTATAAAAATCATCCCTATTTATAAATAATCTTCCTTTAGTAAGATCCACAGTGAAAACCATTAGGATACCTTGCAGATAAAGGATTAGAGGTATTTTATTCATTTTACGATGACTAGCGACCCATCGCCACCATAACAGAACATAACGGGAAATCAGGAAAAGGAAAATTTGAAAAAGAATTAATGTTTCTCTCACTAAAATCTAGGACTCTCTCCAACATTTGAATGTAGTAAAATCTCAAAGAACTTGTTAATGTAAACTTAAAATATTGTTATGTTTATTATTAAACTAATTCTTGGATAAACGTACCTATCACATTTCATTAACATTAACAAAGTAACTTAATGCATTAAACACATTAAATAAATAAATTTTAAAATTAAGTTATTAATAAATTAACTAACTAAAATAATAAATAAAAGATATTTAAATAAATAAATTCAATAAATCAACTTTAACAAAGTAACTTAACTAAATAAAATAAACAAAATAAATTTTAACGCTCTTTACTTAAATATATTAACTAAATTAATAAAATACTTACTAAAATAATAAAATAAACTCTAATTAAATAAATGAATTAAGTAAATTTTAAAATACTCACATGAATAATTTTTATTCCGCTTGCCCGCAAGTAAGAACTCTTAGGATTTGGCGAAAGGATTCTTTTAAAACTAAAGCAACAAAAAAAGGTAAGATAGAGCAGGCCATAATTCCATTTGATCGGACATATTCTTGAACAATACATGGAGTTCTTGATGTCTATCTTCATCCACCCAAGCAAGAACCATTTAGCTAATCTAAGTGGAATGAGTAAGAAATGGGAGAAGGCAAATGGGTGTTTTCGCGTGCTTGAGTCTATTCAAATTGAAAATGTGAGAAGGCTTCATATTCTAAGAGCTTGCATGCAATCCAGCGAGTAAGGGAGGGAGATAAAAGGGGCTCTTATGTATTTCTTTAAGCCGAGTCAAAGAGATGATAGTAAGAAGTGGACTTTGAAAGTTCATTAGGGATGCTAAGCCCTTATAAACCAGTTCAAGTTAACCAAGAGGGGGGGTGGTGAATTGGTATTTTAAAAAATCTTTTAATCAAAAACAAAATCTCAACCAAATCAAAATTCACCATAAAGAAATTTAACATGAAAAATTTTAGATGCAGAAAAAGTAGTAGAAAAGAAACACATAAATTTATAGTGGTTCGATTAACTCGACCTCCATCCACTCCCCAGAGGGGCCCTCTGAGTATTGCACTAAACTTAGTGACTCTCCTTTTGCTCCGACAGTAAAGCAAAGAAGCCTGTACAAAACCTCCTTTCCATCGACACTAGTGAGGCAGAGAACCCAACTCCTTTTGCTTCCTCCTAAAGAAGACAGAGAATCTTGATCAATTGCTGAAGTGAACCTTTCTCGAACCTCCAAGAATAAGGGAGGACGATTGGAGAAGATGTCTTGGATCCTTACTTGGAGTTACCTTACTGAAACCCCTCAAAATATCCTCTCTCTCTCTCTCCCTTTGTTTCCCATGCCTCTAGGCTCTCTTAGGTCAAGATAGTAGCAAAAGATAATTTCTTGGGTAGAGCAAGTGATCTTAAATAGCAGAGCTTTAGAATAGTTCTTTATTTAAACAAACCGACTTTATTGTCCAGGATGATATGGAGATCATCTAGGACGATCAGCATAAATTTTGCTCAATCAGCTGGATAGTTTGGGATGATTAGAAGATTTTTGTTCATATCATCCAGGATGATGTATGATCAGTATAATTTTTTGAATATCATCCAAAAAATTGCACTGGATGGATGTCTGGATGATGAAAAAATATCATGATTATCCAGGATGATCTCATAATCATCCCGGATGATTAGTGTAGATCCGTGAAAATCTTCCAGACCATCCCCCTAAAGGCAGTTGACCGATGTAGATCGTTTAGGAATAACTAATGTTTTTTGAACTAATCGTCCAAGATGATTTGATTAAGCAATCAAAACCTTAATTATTTTCCTTAATAACCAGATTAATTTAGGCATAATTATGTTTCATCATCCAGGATGATGTCTTAGATGATGTCCTCGACGATGTCCAAAAATACATAATACTTAAAATGGCATGGCAGTTAATTATTTTTGATTTGAGCCTATTATTCCGACTGATACAAATATTATCTAGGATGATGTGCTTAATGACGTCTACCTTAACCAGGATGCTCTAATTAGGGTTTCTATTTTTAACATATCATCCAAGATAATTTTTGGATCATCCCGGATGATGTGATCAAAAATAGAGAACTCTAAAAACGGACATAAATTTTTCCCCATGTGTGTGTGAAATGTTACTTAGCATCAGGAGCCACATCGTTTACAATAGACTCAAGAAAGAGAAAAGTTTTACAAACTAACTCAGACCTAGTCTACCCTAATCTTGAGCTGGTTCAATTTATAGTTTGATCTTCTGGACATGAAATGTTAGTAGTCAAGGCATTCATAGTAAAATAGAAGTGTTTGCTATCATCAAAATAATATTCCCTAAAAATAGATTCGTAACAGACTTTCAATCTCTTATAGCAATCTAGGAGCTTGACGTTTCATTTTGAAGATTATAAATATTATTTTATATTTATTTATTTCCTCGTATTTTAGACATTGCATATATTTCTCATGTGCACTACTAACATTTTTTGCTCAGCATACATAAAGCACTATCAAAGAATAAGAGTTTAAAAAAGTGTGTGAGTTAATATAACTCAAAGTGTTTATAATTTTTATTTTTCTTAAGTTAATATTTATATTAGATGTACATAGTCTTATCAATTGTGCACACACACATAAGGTGAAGTGTAATTAAATTTTTAAAATTTTCTAAAGATTCTGCAAGACAATCTTGAACATACTATATGATAAAAAATTAATTAAAATTTTTAATTAAATGAGATTACTTATAGTTAGTTATAACTAATCATGTTGTACAACCACAACATCCTATTGGATGGTCAATTATCTTTGGTATAAAATTAATTATGTTATATAATATTGGATGGTCATTTAAAATATGTAATAATTTTATATTTAAAATTTCTTCTAATCATACTATATAAAATTATTGTATTATATGATATTTAAAATATTTTCTAATTTAATCCCAATGATTAAGAAATTAAATCAAGAATCATTAAGATTGATGATCATGTTATAAAATCTTGATTATACTAGACTATTTATAGCATTGCCCTTTATACAATAATTAATCTTCCAGGGGTTTATCTTATATGAGCTGTATTTGGTTGAACTAATTATACTTAATGATTTTGGACCATAAAACAGAGGATGAATTAATCATACTATATGATATGATTATCATACTATATTAATAGAAGTGATAGAATTAAAAAATTAGAATTTTTTTAAGCCTTCTATTTAAACTTTTGTTATGAATTTGTAAGTATTTTTGTTAGTTAGAGGTTTGTTTCATCTATGATAGTGTTGAAGAGAAAATATTTAGTAATGGAGAGAAAGGGTGAGGTTGTGTGAGAAGGAGAAGAGCCTTGTAGAATTTAATGGAGTATGAGAGGGGTTTTCACATGATTTCTCTAGCCAAATTGCACCAGAATTCCTCTAGATGTATCTATGTTTATCTTAAGGGAATGTATACAAAGAAGCATTTGGTGTAAATAATTGATCTATCATACCGCACGGAGGAGGTGAAAATATTTATGGAACTCTGATATACTACAAAGGTTAATGGCATTTTGGCTACTCCATTGCACCATGTCGGCTAATAATAATCCATTCTCTTAATTTTGATATCCATCTTGGGACATGGATGATGTACTCTACAAAGTCCTTCATGGACTTCTACTACCACCCTATCAGCTTCCTTGGTTCCCAGGCACCTTTGTCATATTTGATCAAAGGCTCGACGATATAGTGTGTCATTGATAAAAGCATATCGCAAAGCTCTTTTTCGAATCTTAAGGCTCATGAAATTTATGGAAGATCCAAGGTTGATCAAGATCCGGCTAATTATCATCTTATCACTCTCTACTGTAACATAGAGAGAATGGTTATGGTCTACAGTCTCGAGCATCATGTCCTCTTCGGAGAAGGTGATGAATGGCACATTACAAGCTTGTAGAATCTCAGTCAAATTATGTTCAACAAAATATGCCCCGTATCTTTTGAGATCTTTGAGAGCCTGAATCAAAGTCTCCCGAAGGTCCTTAGAAATTACTAAGTTATCGTATATACTGAGTTGTGCAGAAATTATTTTAAGATGGGATAAGTTGTTATAATATATCCCATTGGCTGAGGTGTTCTTTTTCTTAGGATTTTCAAGGAAAATATTATCGTTGATGACTATCTCTTTCTCCTTATCTTTATTGGAGACCACTTTCTTTGGTGGAGGTGGAAGTATTTTGCCACTTCTCAAATGCACTTGAGTGATCTCCTCTAGTTTAGACTCATTTAATGGCATATTTTCTTCAGAGTTGGCCATTTATATGTCTAGGAATTCATCTGTTGATTCATAGTCACCACCCAGGTTTAAATATAACATCCACAATGCTATGTCGAGGTTTGAATCAACTATTTTTGGAAAAAATAGACACTCCATTGAGCTATAATCAATTGAGGTCACCATCAGACAGGATTCAGAAGCTGCTGCCTCTGAGTATCCTTCTTTTATCAATGAATTTAGTGCCATTGGGATGACCCAACATACTTCTATCAAAAGAGAATTCACATCATCATCTTTGGTTTTATCTATTTTAAGCTCTGACATGAAGTCAGCGAGCTTGATAGGTCGCCTCACAGTCTGGTAATATTCATTTAAACCGTCGATAACTCTTTTAGTTGTAGTCATTTTCTCTTTTAGTTTCTTCAGTTTGGTCTTCTTCTTAGAGTGCTTCACATTTCCAGACTTCAAAATGCCAACTTGGTTGGGGAATTATTTGCAAGTAGAATCTCATGTCATGGGCAGAGCTTTCAAATTTAGCACTGGCTCTATAGGAGATTTCCACTTCACCCCTGAAAATACTTTGAGTTGTTTCAACATTTTTACAGTCTTCTTGGAGACTATAGTCTCCCACTACTTTTTTTGAATTGGCTCCTTTTCCATTCTTCTTTCTTTAACCAAGGTTATGGAGGAAGTCGTAACTACCTGAGTTGATTCTTTCCTAGGATGAGTCAGCACATTGTCTGACAATATGAGCTGTCCTCTTCAATATTTTCTCTTAAGCCAGTACATAAATATATAGCAATCTTTAATAGTATAGCAGATTACCAGATAGTATGGGAATAGTTTGGATCTCTCATATGTTTCAATTCCTCGGGCCTCTTGCATTATGTTAGTTTTAAGCCTGCCTTCATTGTCTATCGAAATAACTTGGCAACACTCTTTCTTTTAAATGAATATTTTTTATTCATCTTGTCTTTGAGAGACTGGAATGTTATATCACAAGTTCCAATTACTTTCCTTGGGCATTCTCCTCCACCTTGGAAGGTTTGTGGCCTATTAATTCCCATGAGTATCAACTTCGGTTGGGGGTTAGGGTTGTAGGCCTACTTGTGCTTTTCTTCATACTGCATTGACTGCATGCCCATGTCTATATTATAAACCACCTATTTTTCTTTATTGGTTATGGAGGAAAATGTAGAGTCAGCCTCGCCTCTTCTAGAACCTAAGGCTTTAGCCTTCTTAGGCTTATTAGAGTGGCCCTCTAATTTTAAAAAGTTCAATTTCTCTAACTTGGCCACTCTATCTAGCAGGTCCTAAAATGTGGTAATGGTAGCCATGCATAGAAATGGTTACATCATATTGACAATGTTTCCCATCAATAATTGCACAACATGTTCTTCCTCAAGTTATTGCTCATATTATATACATAAATTATGCTAGTGAGTGATATATTTTGTGGATCTTTCCTAGAGAGAGAAGCTCTGGTGCGTTTTCTAGAGAGAGAAAGCTCTGTTTTTCAAAATTTGTTTTTTGCGGGCTTTCCGTGTCTGGAAATCTGATGTCGAACGATCATCAGATGATCGTCGGCGGGTAATTACTGGTTGATATGGCTTCTCCACGGCCATCTGGACCTCCAAGGGTCAATGGCAAAGGATCGCATGGTGTTGTAATTAGAGAAGGAGTCGTTCCGGTTTGTCGTCAAGAACTTGTTGAAGGTAAGGGGAAGAAAGTTATAGAAGATTATCGTGAAATTAAAAAAGAAGGTGATTTATAGAGTAATCCAGGTTTTGGTAAATTTGATTTCTCGGCTTCAAATAATATCAGTTTGAAGGTGAAGAGTTATTAGGGTGTTCTTGATTTGTTCGGTGGACGGATTATTGAAAATGAAATAAATCCTGAAGGAGGATAGAAGAATGGTATTGTGGCGGATCTCTCTAAGAATCAGATGAAAGATGTAAATTTGATAAATAAGAATGTTGATTACTCTGAGCTAAATGACATTGGGGAAGTGACAGATGCCTGGATGAAAATGAAGCCTATCAAAATCTCGTTCAACAAAGAACAGATTGATTTCTCTGAAGATGGAATTGCCGTCAGGTTAAATGTAGATAAGGAGGCATAGAATTCAAGAATTTTGAAAAATTCCATTGTGATTAAAGTTCTGGGGAATAATGTGTCATTCCCGGTGTGTGGTGTGGAACTAAGGAGACAATGGAGCAAATATGGTGGTTTCCATTTGACGTCATTAGGGATGAATTGGATTCTGGGTTCATTCAAGTCGAGTGAGGTGGTCGATGAAATTCTGAACGGAGGTCCATGGTATGTTAATGGGTGCATTGTGGGGATGGACAAGTGGACGCCTGCGTTTGATCCAAATTCTTTTAAGGGTATTTCTGCTCCAATTTGGATTAGATTACCATGCTTACCTTTGTATTGCTGGGATGAAGACAGTATTGCAAGAATTGCTTCATGTCTTGGATCGCCAATGTACCTTTACGGCAATATGTTTCGCAGGAGTAAGCGTGAATTTGCTCGTGTTTGCGTCAGAATTGACTTGGAGAAAAAACTACCAAATGGAATTTGGGTGGAAGGAATAACTGGAAGATTTTTTCAAAGGGTGGAATATGAAAAAATAGATTTACTTTGCTACCAATGTGGTAAAGTGGGTCATGAGTCCAAAACATGTCCTGATAATGTGAAGATTGGTATCCAGGATCAATCTAAGAAGATGACTGACAAAGCTACAGGGGAAAGTTTAAAGCTTGCTGTTGAAGGTAATAATTCAATAATCAAGGCTGAATATGGACCTTGGATACATGTCCAATTCAAAAATAGAAGATTCAGGAGGAATGCGATGGAAGGAAGAGGTGGAAATGTGAAGGGCAATAATGAGGAGAAAAGTGTTATCAGTAATCATCAGATGGATACAGTTGAAACAATAACATGTGAAAATGAGAAGGACAGGAATGAGATTAATGAACATGTTTAGATAGCTGAGGTGACTCCATTGAAAAATCCTATTAATATGAAGGATTATATTGTTGCTGCTGAGAAATGCGAGACTCTTACAAACAATAGATTTGCTGCATTGATTGAGAAAGATGTGGATAAAGATAAAGAATTAAATGATGAAGATGATATAGCCATGAAAAGGAATGATGTTGTAATAGTTGTTGAAGATAATCGTAGTGCTTTGGGCTCTCAAATTAGTTTGGCCAAGGTCAAGTTAGCTAAGGAATTGAAATCCTTGGGGCCGGTTGAACTAGACCATAAGAAGAAGAAAAAGGTTGGAAGGTTGAACCCCAACAGTGGGGAGACATCTTCTCTACTTTTTTAAATGTCTTCCATTTTATTTTGGAATTGCAGGGGAGCAAGAAAAAGGGAGGCTTCCTTGTATTTGAAAGAAGTTATTAAGAAACATGGAGTATTTTTTGTTGGACTTATGGAGACAAAGTTTTCTATCATCGATAGAAAGGAGATTGATTATCTTATTGGTAGTGAGTGGGAGTTTTTTCACTATCCTACTGTTGGTATCTCTGGTGGAATTCTTGTTCTTTGGAATAGCAAGATGGTGTCTTTTGATGTTATAGAATCTACTTCTCAGGTGGTTATTGGTAATATTTTTGTTCCCTCTTTAGGAACTTGGAGAATTGCTAGTGTGTATGGTAGTATATGTTGCAAGGAGAGAAGTGAACTTTGGAAACAATTGGAAAAGCATTTGAAGAATGACATTCCTTCTATTATAGGAGGAGACTTCAATTGTATTATCCACAAAGAAGATAAGAAAGGAGGGAAGAGGTTCGTGTTCTCTAAGGGACCTAGGGAGATGAAAGGTTTTATGATGAATGCTGATTTTCATGATGTAGGATTTGTGGGACCATGATTCACTTGGTGTAACAACAAGGAGGGGACTTCTCGTATCTGGGAGAGGTTAGACAGATGTTTGGCTAATTCTATTGCTATTCAAAAAATTACTTTAGCAGTTACTAGATATCTTATGAGATTGGCTTCGGATCACTGTCCAATAGTTATTAAGAAGGATGAGAAGGTGCAGTTCAAGTCTAAGAATATTAGATTTGAAGATACTTGGAGGTCATATCCAGCATCCAAGAGTATTGTTTTTCATTCTTGGAACAAGAAGGACTTGGGAGATGAATCTGTGATCCTTCAAAGGAAGCTTAGTCGCACTCTTAAAGCTTTATTTTTTTGGAATAAGAACAAATACAGGGAATTAAATTCGTTGAAGGAGAAGTTGAAAAAAGAAATACTTGAACTTCAAAAAAAGGAAGCATTGGGAATAAATTGGTCGGTTGATGACCTGGAGGCTCTAAGAAGTAAAGTACATGAACTTAATGTCACATTGAAGGCTCTCTACTTGGTGGAATCAAAGGGCTAAGGTTAGGTGGCATGAAGAAGGTGATACAAATTCCAATTTGTTCCATAGTTATGTCATGGCTAGAAGAAAAGGGAATAGAATAACTCAAATCAAAGATGAGCTAAATAATGTATTTAATGAAGATGAACAAATTGAAAGGGTTTTTACCAGTTTTTTTGAAAAAAATGGAAAAACAGGGATTGTAAAGTTTTGGATTGGCCTTCAGTTTTTGAATCACATAAAATTTCTGATGAAGAGGTGATGATTCTAAATGCAGAATTTTATGTTTTGGAGTTACAAAACTCTGTTTTTCAGCAAGGCAATAACAAATCTCCTGGGCTAGATGGGGTTACTTACTCATTCTACGAAAGCTATTGGAGCATTGTATGGGATACTCTTTGGAAGGCTGTTAATAGCTTTTTTAAATCCTGTCATATGCATAATGAGTGGAAGAATACTTTGATTATTATGATTTCTAAAATTAAAAATCCTATGACTCCATCTAATTATAGGCCTATTAGCCTTTGTCAAACCAACTATAAGATTGTGGCTACAATGCTTGTTAATAGATTGAAGAAGGTTATTTCAAAGTTGATTTTAGAAGAACAAGTGGCATTCATTCATGGTAGATCTATTGCAGATCATTGTCTTTTGGCTCAAGAGGTATTTCACAAATTCAAAATCTCCAAGAATAAGAAGGGTTTGATGGCCATTAAACTTGACATGGAGCAAGCTTATGATAGTATGGGATGGACTTCTCTTCGGTATGTTGTTGATTGGTATGGTTTTCCTATTGCTTTTTATAAACTTCTTATAGAATGTGTGGTAGATGTTAGTTTTTCTATAATTATCAATGGGAAGAATTCTAGTTGGATTGATGCTCATAGTGGGTTCCGTCAAGGATGCCCATTATCACCATACTTTTTCATCCTATGTGCTCAACTCTTATCAAATTATATTATGCAAAGGGGACAAAAGCTTGGTATACAAATTTCTCCTAGAGGTCCTGTTGTTACACATCTATTGTACGCAGATGATGTTTTGATCTTCTCTAATGCAAATGTGGAATTAGCAAAGAATTTGAAGAATATTGTGGAAGATTTTTGCAGGTGGACTGGGCAAAAAGTAAATGTTAACAAATCTCAAATGATATTTGGGAAGGTTGTTAAATATTCTATCAAGAAAAAGATTGCTAAAGTTCTTGGTTTTAGATTTGTTAAAGAAATGAAGTATTTGGGAGTTAAGATAGCTCTTAATAGAGTTAAAATGGCTGATTTTCAAGAAATTCTGTGCAATGTGATGGACAAACTCAATGCTTGGAGTAAGAAGTCCCTCTCTTTAGCTGGGAAGTTGATTCTTATAGATAGCTCTTTGTTATCTATGCCTAATTATTTAGTAACTCATTCTATGGTACCCAAGAGGGTTTTATATGTGTTAGAGAAACTTTGTAGAAGTTTTCTTTGGCATAAAAATGAGGAAAGTAAAAGTATGCACTATGTGGCGTGGAAGGATATTTGTAAACCAAGATGCTTTGGAGGTTTGGGAGTACATTCCCCACTTGATAGAATTGGTTCACTTCGATCCAAGTTGGCTTGTAACTTTATTCAGAAGCCACAATCTTTGTTTAATCATGTTATGGTAGAAAGATATGGAAATGATGTGATGAATGGTGCTCAAAGGAAAATCACTTCAGCAGCTTGGAAAATTCTAGTTGATGGTGGTAAATGCTTGAAGATGGTTGTTCGGTGGAGAATAGGGAAGGGTGATAAGGTTAATGTTCTAAATGATACATGGATACTTGATAGCTGTTTTAACAGGTGGCCAACATTCATTGATTGCAATTCATTTGATGGGGTTTATGTATAACATTTTATTCTTACTAATGGATTATGGGATTACAATAAGTTACAGATTTTTTTTCACCTATATTTGATCCACTTGATCAGTCAAGTTCATATTGATTTTGAAGGTGAGGACCAGTTGGAATTGATGAAGAAATGCTCGGGGAAAACTGTTTCAGCATTGGTGTATGAGCATATTCTTATTAACAAATTCAATATGGAGGATACAGATTATTTTTCTTGGCTACAGAAATTGAAGCTTAAGAAAAAGTTAGAAGTTTTTTGGTGGAGATTGTGGAAGGCATCCATTCCAACTAATCTTTTCTTGAAGAACCGTAATATTGCAAATGATGATTTGTGTCCTAGAGGTTGTAATGTAAGTGAAACTTATGAGCATATAATGGTGCATTGCAAACATATGACTGATGTTATAGCAAGAATGGTTGAATGGGGTATTCCTATCCCAGTTTTTAGTTCCCTTGACAGTTGTTTACAAGGATTAAAATGCATTGCACAGGAAAAATCTGGAATTATATAGATTTATTGTAATATAGTTTACCATTCATGAAAGAATAGGAAAAATGTGAAACATGGGAAGGGTGCATTACCTAGTTCAGTGGTTGCTTCTAATTCTATGTTCACAGCCATTTCAAATTCTGGTCCTCATCTTTCTTGCTGGGGTGCTAATCTCCTAAGGGAGTCTCAAAGCACTTGGTGCCCTCCACCGAAAGACTGGATCAAGATCAATGTTGATGCTTCTTTGTTTAAATCTAATGTGGCTGGAATTGGTGGGATCTTAAGAGATCACAAAGGCAGGTTTATAAGTGCTTTTGGAAAGAAGGGATGTCATTGGGATATTGCTCAATTGGAACTTGAAGCTATGTTCTCGGTTAGGGAATTTCTTAAAAGCTGGATGCTGGAATGCAAAGGATTAATCATTGAAAGTGATAGTGCCAATGTGATCAAATTCATTCAAGATTCATTGAAGAAGAATGAACGGTACGTTGATAGATGGCCTAATATTGATTTGTGCTTTCTTAATGATTTCAATAAAGTTGTTTTCCTCCATGCTAATAGAAGATGTAATAAAGTAGCTAATTGTTGTGCTACTTTAGCATTGGAGAAGAGTTTCTTTTTTGATAGTGTTGCTTTTGATCACATCCCTTCCTTGTTGTCTAGTTTAATCAAAGAAGAATGTGATCCTCTTATTACTTGTGCTTACTAGTGCTTTGGATTAATGCATTTTATTGCATTTCTTTCAAAAAAAAAAAGAGTGATATATTTTGTCACTGATTCTTCCCCTTTTCTCTTATCCAAAGTGAGATCAGCGATTGTGATCTTCTCGGTTGCATTGGCAAACCTATTCATGAACATAGATTCTAACTCTATAAATATCTTTATAAAATCATTTGGTAGTTCAACATACCATTCAAATGTAATTGTAGTTAAACTGCTGACGAACTATCATAAGAGTAAGGCGTTGTTGTCTCATGTGTTACTACATATGATCTCAAATTGAGCTAAGTGCTATATGGGATTATTAGTATCATTGAAAGTATTGAACTTTGGTATAGAATATCCTTTAAGATATTACACTTGATCATATTCTGCGAGTTACATATGACCTTTCTCCACTAATTTCTCTGCTTGATCAACAGCTATGAAAGCCTTCATCTTCTCCATAATTATTCCTTCGAGCTGTGCAACAGCCACAAGCTTAAAGATAATGGCAATATTATCTCCTTAAGGATTGTTCGTACTCCTGAAACATGAGGCTTTTAGAAGTTTGGAGGATTGGTAGGAGGATTAGGCTTGGCATCGATAGCAATAATTTTCTACATCATATGTATTATTTCCCCCATCTCAGCCATCATCTCAGTCATCTACTTATTCAACTGGTAGATTTCCATATCTTTAGCTCTCATCTTTCACCTCATCTACCTTCTCATATTGGTGAGTGTAGTGTTTTCATCATCGAGGGGATTCTCCTTTTCTTCTTCCACTTTGTCTTCTCCTTGGAAATGACCACCCCTGCCAGTGGTGGACCCAACTTCATGGAGATGCCGGTGTGCTTACCTAGGTGAAGGTTGCCAATAGTCATCACCTTCATCATCATCGAAGTAGGCCTCATCACCGACATTGGTGTGTCTCCCCTGTAGACCACTTCCATGTCCATTTTGTTATTCCTTTTATCCTTTTCTTGTTCTAAGTATTCTTCAATATTTTCTTCCATGTTTTTTTCATCTTCCTCTTCTAGTACTCAGATCTTAGAGAGGCGACGCCATTGGATTTTTTATTCCTGATTTGGCAAGAAAACTTTTTCGACCTATTAGCTGTGGTAAATGTTGGCTAACTCTTTAGGTGGATTTAGTGAGCGACGGGATCCCGAGGAGGATTCTCCAAGCTGTCGACCGTCAGATTAGGCGCTATCGTGGTCCTTCTTAGGGGTCCATTTTTAATGTTATTTGTCGTTGGGGGCAGATCTCCGGAAAGCTACCTTATATGTCACACCCAGATGAATATTGTTTTCTCTTATTTCTTCATTTTCTTCTTTACAAGGCCTTGGCCCCGAGACTTCTTTTACTTTCCGCCAGGACCTTTCTGTAGTGGATCCATGAACTCGAGGTTCAGGTGTCATGCCCCGATGCTCACCTTACAGAACATAGTTTATTTCTTTTCTCTTTACCATAATAGATAAGCGTTCCCTTTATAGAGTTATCCTAGTTTCAATCATATATGGCCACTGATATTTTCTCTTCTTCAGTCCACTCTATTTCATAGTCTTTAGGACCCTATAAAACCAAGCCAAGAGAGTTTTGAGTTCCTTCTTCTTCTAAGGATTTAGGACTTCAGACTATTGGTGCCAAAATGATTTCTTGAGATCCCTAGTCTATTTATTTCTTTTGACCCATTTAGACCAACAAACCCATTCTTGGTGGGAATGGTTGCCTCTGCTCATAGTCCAGTAAGTTGGAGGGATGGACATGGAGTTATTACTACTGAGCTCAGATCTTAACATTCATCTTTCTCCTTTGCCTCCTTGTAAGCCTTCCTCAAGATGAGGAGACTTTAGCATCATATTTCCCCGGTGCAGATAAACCGGTTGACAGGGTAGTGGTGTTGGAAGTCACCACTACTATTCTTCCTCAAGCTACGGCCCTCTTAGTAGCTGGGGCTTCAAATTGCAATAGCTTCTCAAACACAGAACTTCTCCTATGAGGCTCCTAGATAATAGGTCATAGAGCTAGCAGATGCGCACAATGCATAGCAGCTTGAGGCCTCCTAGAAGGCCTTTTAGTACTCACGCCATTCATAAAAACAACGATAGTCCTTGCAATGACTATAAGGAAGTTGAGGCTACCCAACTAGATGGTATCTCCAGCCTTTCCCGTCTCAATGATAATTTTTGCCTGTTGGATCCTAGCACCTTGTCCCAATTGGACAATCATTGGAGTTCTGTAGATCCATCTGCACGAATGAAAGGTAAGGGTTAGATCTATTGTCCCCTAAATTAGTAATAAAAATTTGATACATCACCCCACACTTTCAAAGTGCAGAAACTTGCACATAATATAAAATAAAATCAGATAATATTAGTGAGCAATTCAAATAACATAAATTTTAAATATTTGTTAAATGTGTTATCTTAATGAATTTTTTTTTTAATGATCATTTTTGGAATATTCAAATTTCTAATTCTTTGAAAGATCAAGTTAAAAAGTTTTGAATTTTAAGCTCAAATTAATTTTTACTTCTACTACAGTGTTGAGATAGCCAAAGATAGAGAGAAACCAATCCCCAATAGAGTCTCCAAAAATTTATGGGCTCCAAAAATTCACCCTGGCCTCCGCCCATGAGTGAGTTTTTGTTTTCTGAGGGGGGGGGGATGAAAGGGCTGGGGGGGGTGCGTGGGAACGGGGGGGGAGTTTTAACAGATTAAGTTCCGAGTTAAATTTTATAAGGGAGATGGGTTTGTAGATAAGACACTGCCCAGATAATTTGCCCTAATTTTTTTAGGACTTTATGATCTGAGTTATGGTTTCTTATAGGCGCGAGCCCCTACAATTAATTACCCCTCTAAACAATGAGAGAGAGCTTTCAATTAAGGCTAGTCATCAATCAAATATGTATAGAGATGTGTGTTATTTGGCATATAGTAGTAGTATGGGTTCGATAATTGAAGAGTTTGGAAATGGTTGAGATTTTGAAGATTTGATATTTAAAATTAGAAATTTTACCATCTTGCACTTAAAATGGATGGTGGGGATAGATGATAGAATCGATTAACATTCCTTGTTTCCGTCATCCCTGTCCATCGTGGTCTCTATGTTGCTTAGTTAGAGGAGGTAGTCAACCCAACTTGACAGAAGGATCCTTGTTGGTAGATATGGGTTGCTTCATCCAAGGGTACCTTGTAGACTCGGGGTGAATGTTTTTCTAAGGGGACAAATTTAAATCCACCTTAGCTATTAAAGAGCTTTGTGCCCTATGAATCATATCCTATATATTCATGTCTCTAGGATTTGATTCAACTAAGGAACATACTAGATCTGTCCCTAATTGATATTTTGTGGTGCCATTTGGCGGCAAAACCCCTTAGTTCAAAGAGCCTCGGGTCATAATTGTTTATCCTACGATGCCATTTGGTGGTAAAATCATCAGTCAGAGGACACATACCACATCCTTATTGGTAGGAGATTGTTTGAGAATTAATCTTAGTGATATTTTCGACTAAGCATTTGGCTCTATTTGAGTTGAAGTTATATTCAAATGTGTCCACCTCGTCAAACTATTATGGAAGGTGGATGGATTTTTACTTTAATCATTAGGATGGTTGAATTTCAATTTTAAATATTTAGACTTGGATGATTTTGGAATTTTGTAATTATTTGGGTGGAGCTTTGAATGTTGGAATCAACACTCTGGTTAAGATTTGTATTCAACACAGCCATCATCAGGGTGTTTAAGGGCATTTTCATTTATGGACTGAATACTGTCAACACAATCGAGCTGTTGATAGAAGATCAGGTTCAATATAGGCTTTGTGACTTTATTAGTGAATTCTCATTGCTATAGACATTGAATGCTCAAAATGAACGTATTAAGATAAATATATATGTCGTTGTAATCATAGATTTGTTTGATGGTTCGAACCCTGTGGACTCCTATTAATTCGCATAGAAGGTTTAGATTCAAACTTTAATTTACTTATTGACCCATGGAGCATCCCTAGACATCACATGTGTACCAATAATATGCTCGTCGGGGCCCATATGGGTTATATAATTGTGCTTTCCAACCCTTTTTAGTGTACTTATATGCATATAAACTATAGTGTATATGGAGGGATATTTTTAGATATTTGGCAGATATACTACATGTCTCCTATAATAACTTATAGGAGACTTTATTTGTTATAGTTTTTTGTATTTTCTGTGGGTGGTATATTGGATACACAATCAATATTTATTAAGAGGCTTGTAAGCATCAATAATCTTATCCATCTTAATATTCAAAACCTGGTTGAACTGAGATTCACTGGATCCATAATGATTTGATCTGACTTTCTATTCCCAAAACTTGTATATGGATTAGTGTAAAACTCCTTGATTATGCCATCATCATAATTTTCTGCTGTCAGCTTAAATAAAGAATAAATCCTTTCAACCTTAGGTGATTGTGTTTTACTGATGTCTTGTACTTTAAAATCAATGGTTCCTACCTCGAGTGGACATGGTAGCAATTAAAGGTATAATAGGTTGTCTAGGAGAACCATGCAAGACATCTATCTCTAAAATAATTGTTATAGTCTTTGATGTGGATGGAATAACAGATGTGTTTTCTATTTGTAATTATGAGTTTAGACCACCTCATTTTTGCATTAATCTTTAACAACACATCTGTTAAATATTAATCATCAACTCTAGTGGGGGAAATAAACTATGCATTGACATTCACTTGAATACATGTAAATGTATTACCTTGTCGTTTAACTATATATTAAATGCTTCTAGTTAGAACTAACATTTTGGATGTAGCATGAGTCTCCTACAGTGTCATTGAATCCTTTTGCATACCTTCTAGCATTTGTAAGGACTATTGTATAGTTAGAAGACAGTTATCATCGGTCATAGGAAATGCCTTATGACTTATGTGAACTTCGCACATAGTCTGCTATCTTTCATGTGAAATTTATTTAAGAGGCTCCATACATCTATTTGTAGCCAAATTACATATCCTGTTCAATTTCATTACTTGCAGGGTTAAATATGGTTGCTTATATTATGATGTTGACTATGGTGTGTTGTAAAGTTCTTGCTACAACAATTTGCAAATGTCCATAATGAATCTCCTAGCATTGCAAGTATATATATTCATTGTAGTTCTTCTGATGTCGTTCATGGAATGAGATGTAGGAATCATGAGTCTCTTTTGATTATCATTGACTATGAAGGTGTGTTTGGTTTGAAAGAAGATCTACAAGTCTATTGAAATTGCTCTTGGATGGACTAGTGTGTTCACTTGTGTGTCTTACGCTATCACCCCTAAGAACACATGAGTTTTTTTGTAAGTATTTGCATTTGCCTCTTATTATGCTTGTGTTCGAAAAGCTCAAGTTACACTTACTTAAAATTTAGATCAAGTTTAAGTTCTAACTGTTTCATTGAGATTCAAATATTTATTAATAGTTTTTACATCTACCTAAACTAATGTCTCCTGAGGGCTTTGTAAGTTCAAGTTCAAGTCAAATTCACTATTGATCATTCAAGACAAGTCCATGTCCACTATGTTTGATTCCAATCAAGTCCAAGTATTGTTCACCATGTCATATTCAAGTCCAAATTCAAGTAGTGTCATTTAGTTCAAGCTCTTTGTAATCAAGTTTGTTTTAAGTCTTCTTTTCATTTAATCATATTAGGTCCCTTATTTTTTTAATTAAGTTCATTTATCCAATATGAATTCAAATTTGCAAGTACCCTGTATGTGTGCAATGAACATCAAAGGTTCACAAGTTTGAGTCCAAGTTCTTTTACTTTAATCTAGTCTAAGTGCGGTCTTATGTTCACTCAAAATTTTGGCAGCCTACCGGCATCTCCCCCATTTAGGGGAAACTATAAAAAACTGGACCTCCCACCATACTAGAGAAAAGCGTGTACGGTATGTGTCCTTAGACACCGCTGCCATGAAATCTTTAATCCCACCATGCCATAGAAAGTCATGTATGGGTCTTCGGTACCTATTTCAAAAGAAAAGTAGTTGTTTACTTGCAGGTACAAAGCCACATATGGGTACTTAAGATTATACTAGCTACACTAAAAAAAGAATGCAACAGGGCTACCCACCTCATCATAGGTGTCGCAATGGGTTCCTTTCCCACCATGTTAGAGAAAAGTATGTATGGGAAATTTCTTGGCTCGACATAAACATCGAATGTGAGGTATTGAGTTTAGGGAGTTATACCTTCAGGGTGGTTGGTGGCGATGATGTCGGGGCATGCAAATCGAGGCAAGAACTTCTCTTTTTTTTTGGAATAATACCTATAATAATAATAATAATAATAATAATAATAATAATTATTATTATATGGTTAGCGACTATATTAGTATTAATATCAATATTAATATTAATAATGATGATATTAATATTAATACTAATACTAACATTAATGTCTAAAATAAAGATAACCAATTATTACTATATTTAATAATAGTTATGATAATAACCAACTAATAATAGTAATTAACTAATAGTAGTTAGTAGCTAATAAAGAAAAATAAAATATAAAGTAGTATACCTAGGTTAGGTTGGATTGGATCAAAATCAGGGAAAATCGGGCTACTGTTTGGGTTTTAAAATGGGTTGAGATGGGTATATTTGGGGAGACTTAGGATCATGTAGAGGGCTAAGTTTGCAAATTTGAAGGGTGGGAGGCTTATGAATGGAATGGGATTTGGCCATATATTGAGTTCGACCAGATGGAAGGTCAGTGGGAGCTTGCTTGGTATTGAAGATGAGGCTTCAATTTTGGTGTAGAGAAGTGTGAATGGGAGATCGAGCGAGTTAAGCCGTCAGCTTGGAGGAGGTTTACCATAACTTAGAGAAGAAGATGTGGGTGATGGATAGGTAAGAGAAAAAAAACTCTTCTCTATTTCTCTCTCTCCCTCTCTCTCTCTCTCTCTCTCTCTCTCTCTCTCTCTCTCTCTCTCTCTCTCTCTCTCTCTCTCTCTCTCTGTACTTGTGGCTAAGTGGTTAGGGAGGTCGGGATTTGACAGTTGAGAGGGTCGTCGGGTATGGTAGGTTGTAGGATTGGAGGGCTTAGAGAGGGTTATGGCATGAGAAGCTGTATTCAGGATGGGTATTAGCATTGGCTTAGAGAATCGGAGCTAAAGAGGAGGTGTCATGGAGGAGGGAGATCGGGTATACACTGGGTTTTCAAGAAATTGGAAAAGAGCGCGAACAAAGTAAACTTCATTCTCTATTTAGTGACGAACATAACATCATCTTGAGTAGCGCCTAACGGATGGGTGACTGGATTCGGCACCATTTGCAGAGTCGTTGAAAGAGACACTATGGATGGAAACAAAATTTTGCAGGATTTATGGCATGGATAGCTAGTTTTGAGCAGTCATCTATTTTTTTATTTGATGATGATGAATTTCCAATTTGTCTTGGTTAAAGAATCAACAAATCCCCCCCCCCCCCTTAGTGGTGTCTCAAACTAGTTCATTGAGGTCTTACAACCTCCTCGAACATTCATAAGAGAGGCTCTAAAAAGTAGATATTGAGAAAAATGATATATGACACACTTTAGAAATTCAAACATCATAGAGGGTTATTCAATAACTTGACCACCATTATTTGAAAACATTCCCTTTGATTTTTAGAAATTTGATGTCTATATTATTATAATATATTGATTTTAGAATGTGGCATATGATTCAAACTCGTTATTCTGTACCATCATGTGTTATTAATAGAGTCAAAACAATTATTCATTTTATTGAATGGAGTAGAGAAGAATATGTCCTTGCACACCTAAATTGCTATTTGCTTAAACTATATTTTCTTCGTGTATAATTTTAATGATTATATGTGGGTATCCACCTGTACTAGGGGGAAAGAGATATGAGATTTATTGTGCATCAAATATGAGGGAACTAGAGAAGTTAAATAGTCTAGGCTAAACATTTTATTGCATGGTTATGAACTTTTAGCATGAAACCTTATACTATCTCATAAATGTATACTAGATTTACTTAGACAGTGATATCATTATATGCTTTAGCTAGAAAACTTTCAAACTGTTAGATGGCCAACAAAATTTTACGTTGTTTACTTGATAATTTTAATGACAATGTTACTTCTATATGTGAATCAGAAGACTTGAATTTTTATGCTTTTGATAATGTGATAGGCTCAATCAATGACTATGAGCAATGTGAGAGTCAAAGACTTTTGAATGTAGGTGATGATAAGGTTATAGAGCTAAAGGTAAAAGATACTAATAAAAATGGCTAAGGACATGCTTAGTATAACGAGATTGCGATAATAACATGAAAAATTCAAAAGTTTCGTAAAGCGCAAGCACATGCTTGAACAAAAGTGGAACCAAGGTAAAAATGATAAGTTACTTCTAACAATATTTGCTTTAAGTGAAGGAAACTTGGACATATGAAATTTGAATGTCCCAATTTTATGAGAAACTCTATAAAGGAAAAAGCCGAGGATAAGAAAATTGCAATAAAGAGAAATGATAAGAAGTAAGAAATCTCCATGGCTGACTTAGCTTCTGACTCATCAGAACAGAAGCAAGATGATGAGGTAACAAGCTTATGATGAATTGTCAAAGATTCAATTATTAATTTTGATTAGGAATAATTATGTTAATGTTTGTGTGTGAGTTTTATTTAAGTGTTTTGTGTGTTTGTTTATCTATTTTATGTTATTTTTAATTATATTTTAAGCATTATTGCATGTTTTAGTTTCTTTTTGTATGATGTTTTTTTCTTTTGCATATAATTCAATTTATATGTTGTATTCTCTTTCCTTTTTGGTGATGTTAAAATGGGGAGAAGATATTTGGTTACATTTGTTTTGCATTTATTAATTTGCAATTTAGTTTTAAATATTTTAAATTAAAAATTTAAAAATAAATATTTTTCTGTATTTTTCAATATAATTCTCTTAGTGCTGGAGATATTAGGAGAAAATAACATTAGTTTGCAAATTCAACCAATAATATTTATCATCATAAAAAAGGGGGAGATTGTTACAACTTGGGTTTTGAAGTTTATAATTTTGGAGATAATAAATATTATTGATTTCTTCTTTATTTCTCCTAGTATTTATAGTGTATATTTTTTTTGTTTGTACTAACATTTCAAGCACATCTTATTCCATTCAATAAATAATTAGTGCTCAAGAGTGAGTACAATAGGATATATTAAAAGAGTATGTAATATTCATTTATTTCCTTTTGGTTTCTTAAGTCAAGTCCTATAAGGGTGTTTGCTAGCTTAGTGACCCTGAACACACAAATAAGGGGAGCGAATATAATTTTTAAACTTTTTAATTTTTTTGTACATCATACTATATTACCTAGATTATACTTTATGAACTATTGTTATAGAAATTAATTAAAATATTTTATTTGTCTTAAATAATAATTTTGAAATATGATAAATCATACAGTACGTACACCATAATGTACTAGACTATTTGTTATAATATAAAACTCATAGTACATTAAATTAGGTAAAAAAATGAATTTTAAATATTATTCTATTTATACTATACAATAATAATCGTATTGTACTTGTTTTAAAATATTTCCTAATTTAATCCAATGATTAATGAATTGAATCTGGTAAATTTTTATATTTTGATTGTATTATATAAATTAGATCGTAGCATACGATTGATAGAGGTTATATTTGATCATCTAAGGATTCATCCTTGATGAAATGCAATTCAGCTGAACAAATTGTATTGTACAACTATTCATTCATATTGGTGATCGTACAATATTAACTAGTTAAATTCTATACAACTTTTTCGAGGATCCTGTCATCATACAATATGATCTTTGATGACAGAATTAATTATTTAAGGCTTTTTGAAGTCCTCTATTTAAGCTATCTAAAAATATTTTGTAAGAGTCATTTTGACATACATTGATTTATTTTATTTTGAAGAAAGCTTAAAAAGAGAGAGCCATGAGCTTGGGAGAGAAAGGGTGGAGTTTGTAAGTGAGGGAGAAGATCCTTTTGGGACTGTGAGAGGGAGTTTCACATGATTGTTCAAAAAAATTGCACCTGATTTCCATCATGTGTCAAGGTTTAACTTGAGGGAAGCTTTGGGACGAAGATCTCTTCGGTGTCAAAGGACCCGGCTACTCCGCAACATCGGGGAAGGTGAAAGTGATTCCAGGTTCTCTGCCTCACCTGGGGGTGAAAATATATTTGAGGTTCTCTACCTTTACCATGAGGGTGAAAAGGATTTTTGATATTCTCTTCCTTCACCGAGATAATAAAAAAGGATTCCTAGTTCTCTGCCTTCACCCGGAGGGTGAAAAAGGATTTCAAGTCATATGTCATTCTGGGTTGGTGGAAGGTATTTTGTAAGAGCTTCTCCATGTAGCTGTGTGGGCTAAAGGAGACTCACTTAAGGGTTCACTGTAATACTCAAAGAGTTGGACTTCAGGGAGTGGATGTAGGTCCTAGTTTAACAAAACTAATACAAAATTATTTTGTATTTATTCTAATTCTTAATTATTTTCCCTTCAAACTTTTTGTATTTAATATTTATGATAACTACTTAGTGAAAATCTAATGTTAATGTTTTCATTGTATTAATTAGACTATCATTATCATTATTATAATCATTGTTCAGTTTATTAGCTTCTATATTGGGTGATTAAATTTTTTAAAGGTAATAAAAAATTATGAAAATATTGTTTTTGTGATAAAAAAATCTTTAAATAACAATTTCATCCCCCTCTTTGTGTTGCGCAGACTCATTCATTGAGGTCTTACATCCTCCTTAAACATTCAATTGGTATCAGAGATGTTATCAAAAGTAGTGTTTTAGAAACACTTGATAAAAATTATCTTTGAAATACTTTAAAAATAGAAATATCTTAGAGGGTTATCAATAACTCATCCGCCATTGTTTGAAAACATTCCCTTTAACTTTTAGGAAATTAGCATGTGTACATTTTTATAATATATTGGTTTAAGAATGTGGCATATGATTCAAGCTGATTATTTGGTACCATCACGTGTTGTTAATGTATCAAAACTATTATTAATTTTATTGTATGGAGTAGCAAAGAACAAGTCTTTGCATAACTGAATGCTAAATTCTTAAACAACTTTTTTCTGTGCATATAATTTTTAAGATTGTATGCGAGTATCTACCAGTATTACGATGAAAGAGATCAGGGATAGACTGTGCATCACATATGATGGAATTAGTGAAGTTAAACATTCTAGGCTAAACATTTTATTGCATGATTATGAAATTTTTTGCATGAAACCTTATCAGATTATCTCATATGTGTATACTAGGTTTACTTAGATAGTTATTTCATTGCATGCCATAGGTAAAGAACCTTCAAGCTCTGAGAAGGTCAAATAAAGATTACATTGATTACATGATAATTTTAATGCCAAATCCACTACTATATGTGAATCAAAAGACATGAATGTTTATGATATTGATAATGCGATCAGCTTAGTCATTTCCTATAAGTAAAGGAGATTCAAAGACATTTGGATATAGGTGATGAGAATGTCATAGTGCTAAAGGAAAAAGATATTGATAAAAACGGCTTAGGAGATATGAGAGTGAAGAGATTATGTCAATAATAATAAAAATTCAAAAAAAATTTGAAGCACAAGCGTGAACAAAAGTGGAACCAAGGTAAAATGTTAAACATTATAAGATTGCTTCTTACATTATTTACTTTGGGTGTAGGACTAGACATTTGAAATACGAGTGCCCCCATTTTAAGAGACACCCTATAAAGGAAAAGGGTGAGGATAAGAAAATTGTAATAAGGGGAGATGATAAGAAGAAAAAAATCTCCTAGGAAGACTTAGCTTTTGACTCATCAAAATAGGAGAATGATGACGAGGTAACAAACTTATGTTGAATAACAATTATTCAATTATTAAATTTGATTACATATAAGTATGTTAGGGATTATTTGTGTGTTTTCTTTATGTGTTATGTGTGTTTATTTGTCTATTTTGTGTGCTCCTTTTTAATTATGTTTTAAGCATAATTGCATATTTTAGTTCTTTTGTATGTTATTATTTTCTTATGCATATAGTTCAACTTACATGTTGCATGCTCTCTCCTTTTTGGTGATGTCCAAAGTGGGAGAAGATATTTGGTAGCATTTTTTTTTGTATTTGTTCATTTGCTATTTTGTTTTAAAATTTCTTAAAATAAAAAAAAAATTCAAATAAATATTTTTCCTTATTTTTCATTATAATTCTCTTAGTGAGTGGGAGATCAGGAGAAAGATGAATTTATTTGCAAATTTAACCAATAATTTTTGTCATTTTAGAAAAGGAGGAGATTTTTTCAACTAGGGTTTCAGAGTTTATGATTTTGTTGATAACAAATATTATTGATTATCTCTTCATTTCTCATAGTATATATCATATATATTTATTGGGTGCGCTAACATTTTAGGTACATCATGCACCATTCAATAAAGATTCAGGGCACAATATTGGGTAGAATATGGTGTGCTAAAAGAATCTATAATGTTCATTTATTTTGTTTTGGTTTCTTGAGTCAAGTTCTATAACACTTTATGCTAGCTTGGTGATCATAGACACAAAAAACGGGAGCAAAAAAATTTTAGAATATTTTATGTTTTTGTACATCATATTATATGACTTACATCATACTGTGTGAGGTGTTATTACTGAAATTAATCAAAATATTTTCATTATCTGAGAAAATATTTTGAAATATGACTAATCGTATAGAACAAACACAACATTAAGCAAAAAAATAATTTTTAAATATTATTCTATTCGTATTGTATGATGTTTAAAATATTATCTATTTTAATCAAGTGATTAATCAACTGAATCTGCATAATTTTGAATTTTTTATTTTTTTTGTGTGAACTGGATCATACCGTACAATCAAAATAGAGGATATTTGTTCATCCAAGGATTTATATTGAATGAATTATAATTTAATTGAACTAATCATACTGTATAAATATTTATTTACACTAGTGAATATACAATACTAAGTAGTTAAATTATGCACATTGTACTGTATGATCCAGTGATCTTACTTTACGATATTTTATGGCTAAATTTAATTTTTAAGGTTTTTTTAAGCCCTGTAATTATGCTTTCTTAAAAGACATTATAAGAGCATTTTTTGCATCCATTGATTTGCTTTTTTCTGAATAAAGCTTGAAAAGAGAGCCTTGATATTGGGAGAGAAATAGTGAAGTTTGTGGGAGAGGGAGAAGATTCTTGTGGGTTTCAAGGGAGTGTGAGAGGGAGTTCACACTATTGCTCTGGTGAACTTGCACCTAAGTTACTCCATGTGTCAAGATTTTTCTTGAGGGACGCTTCAGAAGAAGAACACTTTGGTGTCAAAGGACCTAGGTAAACTGCCGCACCGAGGATGGTGGAAGTAATTCAAGGTTCTCTGCATTCACGAGGGGTTGAAAAAGGATTCAAAGTTCTTTTCCTTCACTAGGAGGTGAAAAAGGATTCTCGACCTTCACATGGAGGGTGAAAAAGGACTCTAAGTTCTATACCTTCACCAGAAGGGAGAAAAAGGATTTAAGTCCTCTGCCACTCCAAGTTGGTTGAACAGATTTTGTAAGGGCTTCTCCGCCTAGTTATTAGGGCTAAAGGAGATTTACAAATGGATTTACTATAATACTTGGAGAGGAGGACACTAGGAGTGGATGTAGGTTACGGTTTGATCGAACCACTTTAAAGTTCTAGTGTGTTTTTTCTTATTTTTATTTTCTTGACTTCACATTTTTTGCATTTAATTTATATTATAATTACATGTAAAAAGTGGAGATTAATATTTTAGTTATGTTAATTAGAATATCTTCATCGATATTGTAATCATTATTAAGTTTATTAGCTTCCGCGTCAGGTGATAAAATTATTTATTTTAAGACATTAAAAATTTATGAAATGATTTTTCTTGTGATAAAGAAATTTTTAAATAAGCAATTTGTACCCCCTCTTGGTGTTCATCAGACTAGTTTATTGAGGTCTTACAACCTCTTCAAACTTGTTATGGTCTCCCTTCCCATTAATAGAGGGAACTCACACTCACACCTTACCCTATCCCCTGGCTTCTAACATCCTTGGGTTAGTTGTCATGCATCCAAGGCACTCCCAAACTAATCTCTATCCTCTGCTCTTAAAGGTGAGGGTTAAGTGAGATAAAACTTAACCGAAGTCCTCAATTCATCCAAGCCCATTATCCTTGTATCCCCTAGCTCTAAAAATAGCTCTTCTAGTTCCTCCAACCACTTCCCTAGCATTCCCAAGCTTTTCCTTATGAATTCCAAGTCTCCAAACATAATTTTGGTGAAGAGAGAGGGTTCTAGTTAGAGAAAGAAGTGTTTATAATAAAAATTTCACTCATCCACCACCAGCTTAGAGAGACTTCTTCAAATTTAAAGAGGACATCACCAGGAGAAAAAAGTAGTCCAAGATTGTGAAAATATAACCATTGGTTTGTGAAAAAAGTCAACTTTTAGTTTAATTTTCAATTTAATTTTGCTTAAAAATTTCATTGCATGGAGCCTTCAAACTATAGGTAATGAAAATTTATGTTGCCATGACCTTATGTTCAAATTCCATTGAATTTGGATGAGTATTTTAGGAGATATGAGTATTTAAAGCTTTAATTCACAAATGAACTTTAAATGAGATGAAGATCTGGATTGTTCGATTGATGATTAGACGGCCTAGATCAAGACAAAACATGCATGGTTGAGGGAAGATTCGAACGCTAATGTTCTGATCCATTTACATGCTTATGTGGCATGATTTCATCTCTCCATGTTTGTCGGAATTGATCTAACAATTTATAGACGATGTAAGCATATTTGAGTGCCTAACTAGTACTTGACACTTGTCCATGGTCATACCTCAAGCAGTCGCATGCTCCCAAAAGTTTGGCTAGTCAAAATAACAAAAAAATTAAGGAATAATTATTTTAAATTCTAATAAACATTCAAAAAATCATAGTAAGTTATTTGTTTCACCAAATTGGGTGATTTTTGTGTCTTTGGAAATGTATTAACCTCTAGTATTTATTAAAATTAATTTCATGATGTTTTGGCACAAAATTGTGAGATTTTTATTTTTGTTTGAAATTTTAATTTTTTTATATTTTCTTACAATCCAATGGTCAAATTGGACACAATTTTTGGTGAAATTTTTTTGAGCGTCTTAGGTATTCCCTATGTTTTTCTTAGATCCAATTGTTCTCTAGATTATTGTTGTTTTAATTTATAAAGTGATGGGTCTATTTTGGACTCAAAACTTTAAAAATTCATAACTCTCCAAAATTATATGATTAACTTATGATGTGTGTGTGGTCTTCTTGCATATGGGTTAGGGTTAGAAGAAAAAAAAATTTAAACTCATTAGAATATAAGTGACACTTCGGAAAAATAATTAAGGAAAATGTCAAGATCACTTAGAAAATTTTTAGAAAATTTTGCACACACTAGTAGGGGTGAAACATCTAAACATTAAACTTAGTGACATCGAAAACCTTAGGTTAAAATTTTATTGAATTTGGAGCCAATTAGGTCAGAAAATTAATCAAATAAAAAATCACACCTTTTAAGGAATCAAAAACTTTAAAAAATTCTGATAAATTAAAATTAAATCCAAAAATATAAAAAATATGTCAAGTTGTTCAAAATTCAACCCTCTTTAGGAAATTTAAAAGCTCTTTCACTGGATTATTAATTTGAGCTTAATTTAATATTTAAGGAAAATGTGAAAATAATTAAATTAAATATTTAGAAATTATTGTGAAAACTAAATAAAATCTAAACTCTTGAAAACAGTCCTACAAGTTATCCCTAACCTTTGGCAATGATTTCGAGGAGTTTGGAGTGAGTTTGTGCAAAACCACCAAAACCACCTTAGTTAATAAATTAAATAATTAAATTAAGTACCAATACTTTGAAAACTATATGAAATTCTAGAAAATTCCAAATTGAATAAACTCAAAGGCATTGACTTCCTTTTTGGGTATAATATTTACTAAAAATATCAAACTTCTAAAAATCTTTCAAAATAAAAAAATCAACTCTTTTGTCAACTTTAGTTCAAAATGGCATCAAAAATTTCAAACATTATAACTTAATTTAAAAAATTCAAATACAATAAACTTAATGTTTAACGATTTTCATATAAACGTATAGTACTATAGTTCATAGAAACATATAGTACGATCTATAGGATGACCAAATGATTTTCCAACCAGATATCCATGCTTCGGCTCTAAGTATCACTCCAGGAAAGGAGAGAACTAGAAAAACTGGGAACACACAGACCAACATCAATAATGAAATTGAGCTTCCAAGTATGAACAAGGGAAGACATCTCAGAACCACCAAAGATATTTAGCTAGACGTAACCATATAAGACTTATTCATCCAAATAAATGCAAGGGGATAAAAGGATAAAAAGTCTAACAATAACACATAAGTCATTACAACTAAAGCCTCTAGAACTATAACAGGAAAGAATGATCCAAACATCTACCATCCACACAATACGGAACCCTAGCAGAAAGCAAACCACCATAATCCAAGGGAAGAACAAAGACCAAACCAGCAAAGAAAATATTAGAAAACTCAGAAAAACCAAATGAAGATTCCCCAAACAATAGTAAATAGTAACCAACAACTGAGAAACACAAAGGCTAACCCAAAAATTCCAAGCAGAGTGAAATTGCTAGGAGGAACCCACATCCACCAGAGAGGAGCAACTCCACAATCACTAAGACATAACAAAAGATAAACCAATTTGATCCAATCTTAAGAGGCCTTTAACAAGAAAAGGTATATTAGAATCCAAAAGCTTAGTCATAACATTCAAACCACAACCCCATATGAACTAATCGTACTATATTTCTTTGATAAAAATTTATTATTTGTTTTAATCTGAAAACCCTAGCCGCTAAATTAATTTAAGTAAGATTTTGATTTTTGATTTTTGAACTATTCATATTATACATTTATAGTCATACTGTATGATCATTTGAAATATTTCTAAAATTAACACCCATAATTAGGCAGTTAATTATGGTTAATTAAGGATTTCAATTTGTACTTTATGATCTTCATTGTACGATACAAAGAACAGAGATGGAATTTGGTCATCCTATAGATCGTACTAGATGAAACCACAATTTTTTTTCTTATCATATTGGATGAACTACTTGAAATTAGCTAATTGTATTGTATGAAGTATACTATACATGATGATTAACATAGACTACTTTCGATCATTCCATAATTTGTCCCACAAAAATAGAGGAAATATAATAGATAGTATTAGATGATCTCGAGATCATACTATACGATGTGTTGAAAAATTGTGACTTATTTGTTATCCTTCATACTATATGATACTAGTTCTTAACTATTCATACTATACAAACTTAGATCGTACTATATGAATCATTCTATCTTGAATTTTTAGGGTTTTCTGAATCCTATTATAAAATAAATTCTTTAACCTTTTTCTAATAGATGTGAAGAGAGGAACGTGGCTGAAGAAAGAAATCTGAGAGGGAGCTTTTGAAGAAGATCAGGTTTTATGAGGAGTAGGAGAAGGTGATCTTGAGCGTGAGGGGGGAGAGTGAGGGGAATCACACGGTTGCTCCAGGATAGCTGCACGCTTTCTCCTCATGTGTCTTTGGTGAGTCTTGTGGGAGCCCTCTAGGGAGAGAGGCTTCTTAGTCTTTCCTTGAGGTTCTCTACTTTCTCCAGGATGGGGAAAAAAGATTTAAGGCTCTCTACCTATGAAAGGAGTTATGATCCTTTACCGCACCGAGTTGGTGAAAGAGAGTTTTGTAAGTGCTTCTCCGCCTTGCTAATGAAGCAAAAGGAGAGTCATTTTATGTTAGTACAATACTCATAGTGGAGAACTCCGGGGAGTGGAAATAGGTCAAGGTTCGACTGAACTACTATAGAATTTGGCGTGTTCATTCTAATTTTATTTTTTGTATTTTACTTTTTGCACTTAATCTCAGTTATAACGAATCGATAAATTTCTGAAATCTATGTTTTGTTAAGATAATTAGAATTTTAGCATCACTATTTTTCAAGTCATATTTAATTTGTTAGCTTCCACATATAAAAATTAAAATTTCTTATTTCTAAGTGTTTTGAAAAAGCATAAAAATAGTACTCTAGTTTAGGATTATTTTAAAAGGACCAATTCACCCACCCCACTCTTGGCGTGTCTCGTGCTTTCAATTGGTATTAGAGTGGGTTCTCAAAAATAGTGTTTTCCAAAACCTTGAGATAAATGATCAGTGGCTCATATTGGTAATTGTAACACTACGGAGGGTTATTCAATAACCCATCCACCTTTATTTGAAAACATCCCATTTCTTTTTTGGAAAATTTGTATGTCTACATTTTTGCAATCCATTGACTATAGAATTTGGCTTATGATTTAAATTGATTACTCACTTCCATCGCATATTGTTAATAATGTTAAAATTGTTATTTCCTTTAATGAATAGAGCAATGAGGATAGGGAACTTACGCAGTTGATGCTAAGTGTTTGAATTTTTTTTAATACTTTAAAATATGAAGACTATATGCGAGTTTCTATATGCACTACCAGAAAAGAGATTTGGGATAGGTTTTGTGTCACCTACGAGGGTACCAGTGAAGTGAAATAGTCTATGCTAAAAATTATTTTGCATGACTACAAACTTTTTCACATGAAACCTAGTGAGATAGTGTCTAAAATGTACATAAGGTTCAACCAGATAGTAGCATCCTTGCATGCATTAGGTAGAGAACTATCAAATTCTGAAAATGTTAATAAAATTTTATGTTGCTTGCCTAGCTCTTATGATGCAAAAATAATTGTAATTACTTAATCAAAACATTTAAATGTTTACTCTAATACCAATTTTTTTGGATCACTTATTGTCTACCAGCAGGGGGTGAGTCAAAGGCAAATTGAAGTAGGAGAAAAAAAAGGAGATAATAGTAGCACTAAAAGTAAATGTTTTTGATAGGAACAAATCTTCAATAAATTAGGATGATGAAATAGCTTTAATGACACGTAATTTCAAGAGCTTTTTGAAAAAAATTAAAAATGTTATCAAAACAACTAGAGCAAAAGTATAGGTCACATATAAAAAAAGTTTTATCTGCAACAATTTGCTTTGAGTGGAGGAAGCCAAGACACCTTCAAGTTGACTTCCCCATTCTAAAGGCTCACCCAATCAAAGACAAAGGTGAAGATAAATCAAAGTATAGAAGGGGAAAGCAAAAGATATTGAAAGCCTTTTAGGCCGATTCTGCCTCAGAATCAGAATCAGAAGAAGCAGAGGAGGAGGTAACAAATTTATTTCTAATGGATACTGGTAATCTTAATTAGTCTGATCAAGATGAGGCAAGTCAACTCTCCTATGATCAATTAATTATTATTTTTGAAAATATTCATGATTAGAATAGGAAGCTTTAAAAAAAGCATGTTAGTATTAATACTGAATTTTTTACTTTGCTAAAAGAGCATGCTAGTTTAATTACCGAGCACTATACTTTAGATAATGATTATATGGCTTTATTAGATGAGATTGATGTCTTAAATAGGTAGCATATTGATTTATCTGGTGCGCTCAATTCCTCGAAAGCATCACATATTGAGCTAGAAAAATCATTTAAGGATTTAGATAAACTTGCATGTCTATTAGATAGCAGTGAGCATGCATTAAAAGTGGAAGTTGAAAGCTATGAGCAAGCAAATAAATATTTTTAAGAGAAAATTACTGGATAAGAAAATAATAAACCACCACCTTTACTGGCTTAGTGGTGCAACTCCTAAACATAGCATGCATCACATAAACCTAGAAAGAGGCACCATCACCCATATAGGCTAGTGAATCCATTTCATGGTATTAGGTGCTACTCTTGTGGAATGTTAGGACACATAGCCCGCACTTGCATTATCCACCATAGGACAGACTTAATGTGGAGGCCTAAATTGAATTCATTATAGCATAACTTACATACATCTCATTCATTCAAGCATAAGATGGAACCAAAACTCACTTGGGTTCCCAAAACTAACCTATTAATGACATTATTGTAGGGGTGCTCTCATAAAAGGCCTAGTGAGACCATATGGTACTTGGACAGTGGCTTCTTGAGGCATATGATTGGTGATATGAAGTAGTTCATAACACTAGAGGCCAGGTCAAGAGGCAAGATGACATTAGGAGATAACACCACTAGAAAAGTGATGGGATTAGGTACAATTAGAAACACTAAGCACCTTATGATTGAAAATATTCTTTAGGTAATAGGTTATAGCATAATTTATTAAGCATTAGTCAACTCTATAATAAAGGCTTTGAAATAATTTTTTTTTCTAACAAATGCATGATTAGCCAAAATGATAACTTGTGTTAGAAGGAAAATGAATGAACAATATTTACATGTTAGATTTGAAATGTATTAAATAATCAAATTCCTTGTGTTTAAAAATAATAATAGATGACTCTTGGCTATGGCGTAGGAGACTATGCAATGTGAGCTTGATAACACTTAGGAATATCACTCAGAAAGGCCTGGGTAGAGGCATACCTAAGTTATAATTCACTAAAGAACACCAAAGTGATGCCTTCCAATAAGGTAAATAAGATATTCATCATTTTCATTCAATCAAGGATATCAACACCTCAAGGCTACAAGAAATTCTTCACATGGACCTATTTAGACCAGTTAATATAGCCAGCCTATGAGGGAAGACTTATAAATTTATGATAGTAGATGACTTCTCTAGATTCACTTGGGTATAATTCTTAGCATATAAGAGTGTGTCATTTGAGGAATTTAGAACCTTCTCCCCCTTGATTAAAAAAAATTAGGATATGAAATCTCAATAATCCATAATGATTGTTGTGGAGACTTTGAAAATTATAGGTTGAATCCTTTTGTTAAGAGATAGGGATAGAAAATAACTTCTCCGCCCCTATGACCCCTCAATAGAATGGAATAGCTGATAAAAAGAATAGCATATTAGTTAAAGCTTGTAGGGTTTTGTTAGCAAAATATATTCTCCTTAGAAACTTTTGGGTAGAAGTTGTCAATACTTCTTATTATGTTTTAAATAGGGTGAATGTTAGATCCAAACTTAATAGGACACCCTATGAACTTCTTAAGGGTAGGACAACCAATTTTTCTACTTATATGTTTTTGGATATAAATGATTTATTTTAATCAATAGCAAGTCACCCTTAGAAAAATTTGATCCTAAATCTGATGAAGGAGTCTTCTTAGGTTATTCATCTGTAGGAAAAGCCTATAAAATCTTTAATAAGAGGACCCTAGTAGTAGAAAAGTCTTTCCATGTGGTATTTGTGAATCAGATATGACCTCTGAACCTAAACCTAAAGAAAACAAGAAGTTGAGGTCATTATGGGGGTAGAAACTATTGCATAGGAGATAGAGCAGAACCACTGGAGCTATTGCCTATAGATTGGAGATATTCTTCTAGTCATCCTAGATATTTGATCTTAGGAGACCCATCTTAAGGAATAAAAATTAGGTATGGACCTAGGAAGGACATTAATCATTTTTTAATTATCTTGATGTTAGAACACAATAATATATATCAAGCCTTAGGAGATGAATTCTAAATCCTAGCAATGTAAAAAGATCTAAACTAATTTGTTAGGAATGATGTGTGAAAATTAGTCAAGAGACCTAAGAAGAATAGTATGGTTGGAATAAAGTGGGTCTTAAAAATAAGATTAATAACTCTAAAATAGTAGTGTGAATTAAGGCCAGACAAGTAGCTAAGGGGTATTACCAAATGGATTGAATAGACTTTGAGGAAACCTTTGCCCCAGAAGCTAGACTAAAAGCCATAAGAGTAATGTTAGCCTTCGATTGCTCTAAGGTTTTTAAATTATATTAAATGGATGTTAGGAGTGCCTTCCTAAATAGGGTAATCAAAGTGGATGTTATGTTTAGCAACCCCTAGATTTGAGAATTCATAATTTCCAAATAATGTTTTAAAAATGAAAATGATAATATATGGGTTAAACTAAGAACCTAGAGCTTGGTATGAGAGATTGAGCACCTTTCTACTAGATAGAGGTTTCATTAAGAGTAGCATAGGAGCCAACCTCTTCCTAAAAAGGTTAGGAGATGAGATACTCATTATCCAGATTTGTGTATATGATATCTTATTTTAATCTTCAGATAAAAACCTATGTGACGAATTCTCAAGAATAATAAGTAATGAGATTGAAATGAGCTTGATGGGAGAACTTATTTATTTCCTTGGATTTAGTGTTAAACAGATGGATGATGGAACCTTCCTTAACCAGTCTAAGTACGTCAAGGATATTCTTAAAAATATAAAACAGACAATGCTAAGGCCATGAACACTCCCATGAGCTCCAGTATTTAATTAGACAAAGATCTAAATGGAAAAAAAGCAGATCAAAAAACAAATAGGGGGATAATTGGATCTCTTTTGTATTTGACTTCTAGAAGACCAGACATAATGTTTAGTGTCTGTCTTTGTGTCAGATTGCAGGCGGACCCAAAAGAATCTCACTTAATTGATGTAAAAAGAATCCTTAGATACCTACTATAAACCCCAAACTTAGGAATATGGTATCCTAGATACAATAATTCTTTTGAAATCATAGGATTTTCAGATTCTGATTTTGCACAATGTTGGGTAGATAGGAAAATTACTTCTCTAACTTGTCAATTCATAAGGCAGTCCTTAGTTTCCTAGTCTAGTAGAAAACAAAATTCAGTAGCCCTTTCCATAGTTGAAGTAGAATATATAGCAGTAGGGAGTTATGTTGCACAAGTTTTATGGTTAAAACAATAAGTCTTAGATCTTAGACTACCTATAACAACACTAGTATAATCTGCATATCCAAAAATCCAATTCAACACTCCTGCACAAAGCTTATAGAGATTAGGCATCACTTCATAAGAGATCATGTAGCCAAGGAAGATATAGAGTTGTATCATATAGCTACAGAAGATCAATTGGTAGACATATTCTTAAAACCACTAACCTATGTTGCCTTTATCACCTTTAGGATAAAATTTGGTTCTATAGATATTCAAGCTTAATCCAAGAAAAAAAAATCTATTTTGAAATAATCTGTTACATATGTTTTTAACTTAAATATGTTTGTTTGTTTTGTTATTTTTTATGTTATTTGTTAAATAAAAATTTTATTGTTTATTCTCTATGTGTATGTTCTTATGTATATTGTTTGTCATTTTATATCAAAAATTTTTAAAAAAATTAGTTTAAGACATTTCATGAACATCACGCACACATCTTAATGAATCACCAAAATTCTTAACTTTTTGTTCCAATTATATTATATGATGCACAATTGTATTGTACAATATTCATAAAAGCAAAGATTACAGCCCTCTTTTTAATCAACGGTTCAGAGTAGCTCACTAATTTACACGTCATACTATACAAACCACTACTCATACTACATGATCCACATGTTATTAACCGCTGAGTAATACAACCTGTTTGGTATGAAATTATTAGTATTCGTACTGCACGATACCTCCTTTCGTTCAGTACAGTACATGTGTCAAACTGGATTGGGACAAATTTGACTCGGCCGGTGTGATAATAATTTCACTTTGATAGTGTACGAACACCACTTCATACTGTATGATACTTTTCATCAAAGGTCGTACCAACAACTCCTCAGGATGAACAAAATCCCTTAAGATCATACTATACAATTTGACTACTTTTTTTGACAAGTCATCTAGATAAAAATACTGCTTTAATTTTACTGTACAAACATATTTAAACTGTATGATTGGTAAAAAATTGTATAAATTGGAGGGTTTGTGTGGTTCAACTCACTCAACATACTTCAAACTCTCTTCCTCTCAATCTTTCTATCCAATTTTCATTGGAAGTAAACACGACAGAATGATCCATGGGAGCTCCTCCTCCTCTCATCATTGTGATAATCAATTTCTCTCTGCCATAGATGATGATGCATACCATAAATTCAAAGTGGAAAAGATTTTGCCATCTCGCACGTTAAACCAACAAAACTTGAATTTTAAGATTATAAACCTTTTTGCCTAAAGCACTTTCCACTTTCTTCTTACCATGGCCTTCCCCTTTAACTCTGAATTCCTATATGAATTCTTAGCAAACCATATAATAAAATTAAAATGTACCACTTTTACTTTGTTTCTCTACAAACTAAATGTTGAAATCACTAAAATTGATCTTGTTGAACACATAGGACACTCTACCTAAGGACCTCGTCTCAAATCTATGATCTCAAATCAGTTTGATTTAAATTATGTTAATCAGCTACTTAGGAATGTGCCCTCAAACCAACACCAACCTCTTGTCTAATCTCTAACATAGAATGCCCATATCTTCTAGAACATCCTTCAAACATCCATTATACCCAAAGATGTGGATTAATTGAATATAACCCCACTTCTATTTATAGTAACTTACTTAATCATGTCAGGTACCAAATTTGATGAAGCCTAAAAGATTCTAGATTACATCCATAACATGACCACTATTTATCATCCAAGTGCATGATGCAAATAAAACATTGCCTTAGGACATGTCATAAGGTACATCCTCGACACCAAATACCAACTTAATTTTCCTATTCCACCTGATAATCTTCTTATCTTTTATACAGATACCTCCCTCTGTATTCTTTTCTTCCATCAGGGACAAGAGCAAACTAAGCAAGATTTTGATGAAGAAGCGGATGTTTCCCCTTCAAGAGGTCCACCACCACCAATGCCACTAACTACACCTGCCTTCCTTGCCTACCCTTAGGATGATATTGTTCAGTGGCTTGAGCAACTTGAAACTCGACTGGACTACCACACTAACCCATAATAACGACAGCTCGAGGAATATTTACAATATTTGGTGAAATATTACCTTGATAGATCATCAACTTACCTCCATCCATTTGTTCTTTTAGCCACAACCACCACCTTCTGATCAGGATCCACCTTTGGAGTAGTTTTTGTTTACTATTATTTTTTATACTGCTTTATTTATTTGGTTGTGTAATACTCCACTTTTTGGTGATGTTAAAAGGGGTAGAAGATGTATGTTTTTGTTGATTATATGTTATATTATTTTTAATATAATCTTCTTCTTTTTTTTGTCATCTTAAAAAAAAAAATTAAAAATTTATGTTTGAAACATCCCAAATTTAGAAAATCCATCATCTAGTGAGGAGAAGTTTCTTGCTTATCAATTCACATTATTTATCATCATAAAAAAAGTGGGATATTTTTACAATCCAGGATCCCTAGTCTATAATTTTGATGATGATAAATAATATTGACTAAATTATTACATTCTTCCTTAAATATTTTAGATGTTATTTTTATTGGTGAGCATTAATATTTCAGATAAAATACAAACCACTCAAGATTGTTGAAGACTCAAGACTTGGTAGAATAGCATGTGAAAGAGTCTGTAATTTGTATTTTCTTTATTTTTTATTTCTTGAGTCTAGGCAGAAAAGAGTATGCAAATTAGGTGACTATACATATGCAAAGGGAGATTTTTTAAATAAAAAAATATTTTTAAAGACAAATCATATTGTACTATTTTCATTCATACTGTATGATCTATTATCAAAGAATAAGCTTAACTGCTAATTGAAAGATTATTTTATGCGAACTAACTATACTTTGTGATCTTGATAATATTATACGATTTATTTTGATCTAAAAACTCTTGCCACAAGATTAATTTAAGTAATATTTTGAATTTTAATTTTTAAATTATTTGTAATGTATGTTTATAATCGTACTGTATGATCATTTGAAATATTACTAAAATTAACCCCCATAATTAGACAATTAAATAGCTATTAATTAATGATTTCTATTTATACTGTATAATCTTAATCGAATTGTATGGAGAATAGAGACAAAATTTGGTCGTCCCATGGATTGTATCAGATGAAACAATAATTTTTTCTCGAATCATATGGTACAATATTAATATCATACTAGATGTACTGCTTGAAATTAACTAATCATATTATATGAACTATATAGTATGTAACGATTAATAGAAATGGCTTTAGGTCGTCCCAGGATTCATCCCATACGAATAGCGGAAATATAATAGATCATAATGTATGATGTGTTGAAAAATTATGAACTATTCATTCTCCATCATACTAGAAGGGACTAGTTTTGAATTGATCATATTGTATGAACTTGAATTGTATTATACAAATATTGGTGGCTAACTTGAATTTTTAGGGTTCCTTGAAGCCTATTATAAATCAATTCTTAAACCTTCTTCTAATAGATGTGAAGAAAGGAACATGGATGAAGAATGAACTTTGAGAGGGAGCTTTTGAAGAAAATCAGGTTTGTGAGAGGAAGGAGGAGGTGAGCTTATGCATGAGGGAGAAGGAGTGTGATGGGAATCTCGTGGTTTCTCCAAGGTAGCTGCACACTTTCTCCTCCTATATCCTTGGTGAGTCTTGTGGGAGCTATCTAGGGAGAGAGTCTTCTTAGTCGATCCTTGAGGTTCTCTTCCTTCTCTAGGAGGGAGAAAAAGGAATCAAGGTTCTCTGCCTGTGAAAGGAGTTTGGTCCAATGCTGTACCAGGTTGGTAAAAGAGAGTTTTGTAAGGGCTTCTCCTCCTTCCTAAGGGAGAAAAAGGAGAGTCACTTTGTGTTAGTTCAATACTCATAATAGAGGACTTTGGGGAGTGGATGTTGGTCAAGGTTTGACCAAACCAACTATAAAATTTGGTGTGTTCATTCTAATTTTACTTTATATATTTTACTTGTTTCACTTTATATTAGTGCTTGATAATTTCCATGATCTATGTTCTGGTGAGACAATTAGAATTCCATCTTTACATTTTTTCAAGGAATATTTAATTTTTTAGCTTCCGCATACAAAAATTAGAATAGCTATTTCTAGGTGTTTTGAAAAATCAAAAAAAAAAAAAATAGTGCTCTGGCTTAGGATTATTTTAAAACAACTAATTCACCCCCCTTCTTGGTGCATGTCATACTTTCACCTATAAACCATCCTAATCTCAATCCTAATATTGTTAGTGGGGATTATAACACATCCCATACCAAACTTTCTATGATGGAGAAAATTAAGGAGATTGTTGATGCTATAAACTCATACTCTATGGTAGGGTTGGACGATTTTTTGCTGGAAACATTATTCCTATGTTTTTTTCTAGCGGCATTATTCCTAAGTTTTTTTCTACCACTTCCATCATGCTTATTCCTAAGATGTTTTCTTTTAATAATTTGGATGATCTTCAGCCAATTACTCTTAGCTCTTTATTTAATAAGTTAAATGTTTGAACTATTTTTTAAGTGCTTTAAATTCTAAAAATTGTATGTTAATATCCACATGCCCTATGGACAAGGAAATTTGTGGCAAATTATGCACTACATATAATCATACTAGTGAAGTCAAGTAATTTAGGTTGAAATATTTTAATATACGATTATGAACTATTTTGCATGAAACCTTATGAGATGATCTTAGATATGTATATTATGTTTACTCAAATTATGACATCATTATATGCTTTAGGTAAAGAATTTTCAAACTTTGAAAATGTCAATAAAATTCTATGTTATCTACTATACTGGAATAAGAATTTAAATATTTAAACTAAAAGATGAGAAAGATTCACTAGGTTACATGCAAATAGTTCATATTCATGGGATAGTTTCATGCAGGGTTATTTTAGTTCACTAGTTTTTTCATAAGTTATGCACAATTTGAAAGTTTGTGTATTTTGTTAGACCCTATAGAATTGTCCCAAGGCTAACTAAGAGGGGGCGGGGGGGGGGGGTGAATTGGTTAACCTAAAAATTTACTTGGATTATTGTAAACAATTTTTAGAAAATTTAAACAATGATTCTGAAATATTAAGTGGTTTAGATATAATTATCACAAAAGATTTTTTCTACCACAAAGCTTTAAAGTGCAAAAAAAAATTAAAAATATGGAAAAATTAAAGTGTACAGAAGAACACCAAATTTTATAGTGGTTTGGTGCAAACTTGACCTACGTCCGATCCTTAGAGACTCATTCTATGGGTATTGCACTAAATCAAAGTAAAATTCCTTTTCCCCCACAGCAAGGTGGAAAAGCCCTTACAAACTCTCTTTCACCAACTCAGTGTTGCAGATAACCGTCATCCTTTTTCACCCTCCTAATGAAGGCAAAGAACCTTCATGCTTTTCACCCTCCTAGTGAAGGCAGAGAACCTTCATCCTTTTTCACTCTCCTGGTGAAGGCAGAGTACCTTCATCCATTTTTACCCTCCTGGAAAAGGTAGAAAATCTTGACACTATATTAAAAATCTTCCCTCAAAAGTCCCTAGAGGAGATGGGAAAAAATTTGATGAAGATAAAGTGATCCTCACTTTGGGCAACCTTGTGAATCCCTCACAACTCCCCCTCACTAGATCTCTCACACTTCACTCTCTCAATCTCTCCAAAACACTCACACTCAATGGACACTCTTAAGAGAAATTTGCAGTAAATGTCTTGAGAGTCAATTTTTAGGAATTCTAACATAGAAAACACAAGAACAAAATGTACAAGAACTAAAAATTACAAGTGAGTCTACTTCTGATCGTACAGTTGATCTTGGAGAATCCGTATGAATAATTATAAAATTTTAGTATGATCTTGTATGAACCTCATTCCATACATTATCAGTCGTATGTACAAACTGACATTGTATTATACAAACAGTTCAAATCTGAATGTGTTCGTCTGGTATTTTATGGTATGAACCTTATCTAATACACTTTTAGTCATATGTTTAAACATACATTATATTGCATGAATAGTTCAAAATTGAATGTGTTTGTCTGGTATGACATGATACAAACCATATTTCGTACACTATCATTTTTCCATATGACTTTACATCATATAGTTTGAACGGTTAAATAAAATCATGCTCCATCTTGTACAATCATGGTTGAACCCAATTTCGTACTCTGTCAGTCATACGCATGAATTCATATGATATTGTATGAATAATATAAAATTGAATAAATTCATTTGGGTTGAATTATTGTGAACCTGATTTTGTACATTATCAATCGTCAGTATGAACTTACATCATACAGTACAAATAGTTCAAAATTTCAAGAACATGATTTCATAAACTATATTCAAAATGAAAACTGTCAAATCATATAATACAATTAGATATCATATAGTACAAATAATTTTAATATTTTAAGTTTTAAGTCTCTCCCTGAGTGTGTGTGTGTATGATTACCCAATTAAAATCACACTCTCTCAGACTCAAGAAAAAAAAAGATTTACATACTTTATTATATGAAATTCTAATCTACTATGTCTTGAAGTCTTCAGCAATCTGGAGTATGAATTCCCTTAAATATTAGTACACACAAAAAAAAAATTGATAAAGACTAATACATGCTTGGAGAAATAATAAAATTAATAGAACAATAATATTTTGCTTTCATCAAAAATCACAATCTCAATCTAGATTTCTCAGTTGCAACACAACCTATCCCAAATTTCTTTACTACTAGTACAAGTAGAGACCCACATGTAATCTTAATATTTTTAAAGCTTAAAAGAAGTAGTTAGGATACTTGGAATTCAATTAAGAAAGATCATAATCTTCTATACCCTATTTAAAAAATGTTTTTTCTATATTAGCGCCATGAAGAATTCCTAAAAATAAATAATAACTACTTTGTATTATGTCACATATGAAAACTAATATATTACAAAAAATTGGACATTCACTTCTTAAAAAAATCAAAAAGAATATTATCAAGTAAAGGCTGTTATTTAATAGAATATCCTTCCAAAGTGTTTCTATTATCAAAGTATTCCATGTGGATCAAATAAATAATTTTAGAGAATTAATTAAATATTTAATTAAAACTTTTAAACAGTTATGATATCATTTATTTTTAAATAGGTTGAGATCTTAAGAGTCTATTATTATAGCATGTGGTCAATTTAAAGAAGGATTTTAGTGTATTTATGGCTTTTTATTTATAAATCATTTCATGTAATATGTATACCCCTATTAATTCAATGAAACATTGGTAAAGTCTCGAAACTTATATCTTTATAGAATTACTGCTTCCAACTTAGATTTATTTATGATTCAAATATAGTTAAGGTTTTTGAATTCTAACATACCCTTCTCTCTCTTATCTCTTATTCTTATATATCCTTACTGCCTCTCCAAAGCCCTAACCCACTTTAACACACTAAAATTGAGCTAGGTTTCTTCGATGAAATTAAAACATTTTTAACCTCATTATCTATGAGGTAATTAGGACCTATCCAAACTTATTATTGTTGGTCTAATGGTTGATAATCACCCACCTCTCAAACATCAATACCCAAATCAAACTTCAATCCAGTCTTTGATTAATTTTCAATATAGTGTTCAACCCATATTTTAACTCCTGCCTTTAATCAACCTTAATCAAACTTCAAATCATATTCAATTGATCTCAATATTTCATTTGATTGTTATTGATATGGATAATCCAAACTCAATTAATCAAACCCAAAATCCAATCAAATCTATAATTCCAAACAAAAGTTCAGGGTTAAGGGCCCAAGTCTTGAAACCCTTTTTGGGTGATTTTTCAATCACCTCAAAATCTAATAAAATGATCTTTGATTCATGAGTTATCCATTACATATTATTTAGGCATGTTCCTATGGTAAACCCTCCAAATTTGATCACTGTATAACACTCTTAGCCACATAAATTTAATTGATTTTCATATGATCCAAAACCTTCAAATATTTGTTGCCTATGCCGCTAGACCCTCCACCATGTGGAATTTGACCTTGGAACCTCACCTAATACCTTTAACCGTGTCCAAATCTTTCCTTATGACTTGTTGAATATTAAATAACATTTGGCTGGATCCAGCTTGACCTAATAGTTGACCTGGGTTCAAAATTACCAAAATTTCCTTTAAGGGAAAATTTTGATTTTTCCCCAAAACTCAACATGGATCAATCATATCAAGCCTTAAAAACTCCTTCAATGTATCCTAAACATCATTAGGAATACATTGGACTCAAACTCAAGTTTTGGTTTGACCTGGTTGACCAAGTCAACCATGGTTGACTAAAATGCCCTCTAACCCTTCAGACCTCCATTTGTAACCAAATGGATTCCTATTAACTTGAAATCACTTTCATTAAGTTCACATGATCAAAATTTAATGGACCCAACCCTTGACCCTAGATCAACTTGATTAACCAAGTCAACCACCAAGCACACATACACCTCTATCACTTTCAAACCTTTTGACCAAGTATTTGCTAAGTTATTTTAAACCCATGGCATTACATATTGAGTGCCTAGGGAGGTCCCTCTTTAAGGACCAAGCCTGAGGCCCACTTGGCTTAGCCACATTGCTTGACCCAACTGGCCAAAGAAGGGTCTATATGAGCAAAATCTCAACACAAGACAAATCAACTCAAACCAAGGGCCACATTAGTTCCCTCATGACTAAACACACTTGCCCTAGTTTACCCTAACCTCGGGCCAATTCACATTGGGAATTAGACTAACCCAAGGTGGTCAAAGCCACTATGGATTGAGCCATCTCTCAACCTTGGCTTCACTAGATCAAACCAATACTTCCACTGGATGGCCTTATATCTAATGCATCTACCATAGTCAACCCAGCCCTTGGTTTGACATGGGTTAAGACCTAACCTAACTCATTGTGGTCAAAACCACTTTGACTTAAACCCATTCTCACCATAGACAAATTAGAGCCCAATATTCATTTGTTTTGTATAGTCCTTGAATCTATTTATCTTCCACATCAAGCTCGCCACTTAACTTGACCAAGACTACACCCAAGTTAACCCAAACCATATAGGTTTGGGTCATCAAGAATAAACTTGGTGAATTTAGCCTCCTCAAGATCAATTTAGCTATTCATCAAGCTTAGTAGACCTATAGCAACCTTTCCACCTCACCTTAATCCAGCAAGTGGTTGGCAGCAGCCTGAGCAAATGAGAATGAGCTACTTTGGTCCCCTCCATCTTTAGCCTCATCCAAGTCTTTTCAGGACCTCAGCTTATTGTCCTTGAGCTCAAGAGGCTCTGGGAGGCTATACTCTTCAAATTGCTAAGAATTTAGCATCATAGTGGAGTGATCCCAACCATCCAAGATCATAGCCATGGCATGCATCGGGTGTCCTAATTCAACTAGCCTTATTCACATTCAATCCCTCCAAAACATTCCCCTAAACCCTCTGAGTTCTCCTCTTCCTTCTTCATGCTCTCCAGCCCTCTTTATCCATTAGATATAGTGAGTTCCAAAGATGACTTTCTATCGTATTCCTGAAGTCATACTTATGGTAATCCTGTGGCCTTGATGTCTAAAGGAGAAATGATCATCAACATTCCCTTAAGCTCCTTGATAGAGGAACTCATTCATTGAGGCCTTCTCTAAGGTAAAAAACTAATCTCAAACCAATCAAGGATCATAATTAATTTTGTATTGTCAACTCAACTTCTAATGTTGGTTTGACCAATCAAACAACACCTACGTGGAAAAGTGTAGCTTGCTGGGTAATTCATCATTTATATTTTTTTTAAATTGTAGAGAAATTAAAAAAATCATAACTCCTCAAATATTTGGACAAATTATATGTTCTTAGGCTCATTGAAAAGATCTTGAGGAAACCTATCAAAGCCTCATATTCTCATTCTATGATTTTGCATGAAATAAAGTTAATTATAGTAACTATCTTAGGGATGTTATATGTATTTCTTTTAGTATTGAACTCACTATAGCTTGAGACCTTAAAGAATCAATCTTGGACATATTCCTAACATGTCAAAAAATTTTCTTCTCTATTTGATGTGTTAAAGGGCATAATTAAGTCAAGTTAAACATAACGGTCAGTAATTGACCCCTAAGTTCAAATGGGCTTAGTGATCTATCCAATGAGATTATAAATTTTCTTTTTCAGTGTGATGTCCATGCTTAGGATTGAGAATTGATAGCCACTAATTTCATTTTCTCTCTCTCCCCACACCCTAATTTAGGTAATTTAAATTAAATCCCTACAAGTAACCTAGGGGTTACCTTAGGTGATCTGGTTAGCCATCTTAAAGAGTCCATCATGGGAAAAAATTAAATGGACTTAGACTTCGAGATCAAGTGAACTCATGGCCCATGTTTTAATAAATTAGAAACCCATATTTTTCACTGTTAAGGCAACCAAAAATTGGCTCATAAAATTTACATAGAAGCTTAATTAATTCATTATTAATTCAAATTAAATAAAAAAACATAAAATTAAAATATCAAATTGTTCAAAATTTAACCCTTAATCCAACAAAATTAAAATCCCTTTGATTAGACTTTTTAATTAGGCTAAATCTAATTTTAGAGGAAAATTAATATATAATTAATTTAAAGACTTATAATTTCCAAATAAATCAAAAGCAATTGGAAACACTCCCTTCGGTTATCCTTGACCTTTTGGAGTGATTGCAAGATGTTTGAAATAGGTTTAGGTCAAAATCATTAAAAGCCTCTTAATTATATAATTCAAAAATTCAATTAATTACCTAAACTTTAAAATATTCAAAATTAATTATGGAAATTTTCAAATTGGGCAAACTCAAAATCATTAAACTTAATTAAGGGTCTAGTATTTAATAAAAATTCATACCACTAGAAATAAGTCACAATAAAAAAAATATACTTTCTGGTCAACTAAAGTACTTCAAAAATTCATAACTTAATATAGAAAACCTAAATCAAATAAATTAGTCTCTAATTACTCAACTTAGGGTTTAGTAGCCAAAAAATAATTAAAACTCCAAAATTTACCTTAACATAAAAAGTCAAATTTTGACCCGAAATTTAATGAATTAAAATAGTTTAAACATTTCAAGAAATTAATAACTAATTTAAAATTTTAAAAAATTCCAACTTAATCATTCTAACCAGTACTTAATTAATTGACTTAAAATTTGCCAACCCTTAACTCTCAACAAATATAATTAACCTAGTTTTTATTTGTTACTTCTGAGTAACCCGATCTTACGATGTTATTGACCTAGCACCAAGGAAGGTGAATTAAACTTCACAACTAACACTTAAACTACATTTTAAAATCAACGTTAATATACTAATACTTAACCTTAACGCAAAAATCCCTTAAGTCTTCAACAAACTTAAACATTAAATAACCTTAATAAATTACCCAGTTTAGGGCATATCCAAGCCATACAGCCTTCTGCAAACACTTTAGATAGTCTGCTATGACAACCAACTCTTATTTTAAGGTAGGCCTGTGCTTGCTTTTCTACTACTTGTGTGTCATGTTTTCATCAATTTTTAATGTATACTAGTTATTAAACTTTATTGATGTGATTGTTTATTTATTTATGCAATTTGTGAATTGATTTGATGGGAATTAGATTACTATTAGGTTAGGAATGATTTGGATGTTTGTTCAATTTTTTGTAGGTGGTCAAGCAGATGTAGGGTTAAATCAAGGTGGAAAATTCAAAGCTTTTAAAATTACTTGTTTTTATAGATGCTAAAATTTATCTAAGTCCCCCTTAAAATTAAAAGAACGTGGCTAAGCGTGGATTCTACTTAATTTAATGTAAATATATAACTTCGTAGAATGTTATTATTGATTTCAACTGCTTAAGATAACTTGGCAAGTTATAGATGAGTCTAGAATTTTTTAATTTCATGTATTTGTTATTTATTTGTATTCAAGTTTTGAAAGTGTAACTTTGAGATGGGATATTACATCCAACTTAGAATCCAAAGTGGAGCAAACATCCCTGATGGAAGAGCTCCCTTCCATTTGGAGAACCAAGTTAGGTAGGTTTTTTAAGATCCAAAGGGAAATGAAAACTTCTCCTTGGGGAGGAGTTTCATTTCATTAAGATATCCAGACCCGACAAATCCAAAGAACTCATGGAAGGATAAAGAAGTGAAGATAGAGAGTACCTTACTTAAAGTCACTTGCGTTAATCCTAGAATTAGAATCTGAGTTATCGTAAGTGATACTCAACCAATTTTAATTTTTATAGACCCTAAGTCATGAGTAAATTACAATCTCAATTCGACATTTAATTTATTTAATTATATTAATTAATTATTAATTTACATTTATTTTGCTTAAAAATTTCCTACTTTTTCTATATTTCTATTCTTGCATGCCACTTTTCATTTTAGCCTAGATATATAGAGGCTCATAAGGGTAGCTAAAAATATTTTCTACATAAAATTAAAGAAAATTTTTTAGGCTCACATAATAATTCTAAAGACCTAAGAAGTAAGCTTAAGACCGCCAATACCTCTCATATATGCCTATTAATTGCTTCTCTTCCTTATTAGGAACCTCCCCGCTTATGAGTTATGGCAAACCACTTAACCAATAAAGTTGTAGTTCTATCAAGAATATATATGCAATCTCTAGGATAAATTTATTTTTAAGTCTTTTTCAAGAAAATTGCTCTATATACATTTCATGCATTCAAGCCAATTAGCATGCATTATTAGATTATAAAAAAATTAAAAAGTAAAAAAAATGTTAATTGCAATTCTTTTAAAGCATCAATCACCCTATATAAGTCAAGGGGTCAATTATGATCTGCTCTAAATGTCAAACCTAATTTCTCAAAACATAATTAATTTCCCGCTAATCTTTCATACAGATACCAAACACATGGTTTTAAAGCATTTATGTTGTGAGCTATCTCCCTAATCAAGATCGAGGTAAGTTTAGATTTTGCATTGCATTAGCTAGGATCAGGTTAGTGCTTTTCAAGGCCTAATTTAAACATGGGATCTAGGGTAGACCCAAAATCTTAATTCCCTACTTTCAAGAATACAATCCCATTATTATAATAAATTAATAACCTAAATTAAAATTCTTTTAAATTAAAAATTTAAAGCCAAACACATATGGAAGGCTAAGTTGTTTCTAAAATATTTCAAAATCTCAAAACACCTCTTACCTTTCTTCCTTTGAATCCAATAAATAAATGTTTAAAATTTGACCTAACCCAATCAAAATTCTAGCTTTAACCCTTTGATATCACTTCTTTGGGAATCCTCAATAAAAATTTTCCTGTTATTTAAATCGAGAGTTTTCATAGGAAAATCCAATTTCTTACAATGTAATTAACTCTGAGGGCTTACGCTCATAGGAGATTTAGAACACAAGTCAATTTTCAAAAACTTAATCAATTTGCTTTGGGAAAATCAAAATCAATAACGATCATTATCATCATATTCAGGCGATTAATAATAAATGAAATTTTCTGCCCTTGGGAAGATATATCCTTTATAATTATAACTCTTAATATGAAATTAATGATCTCTCATCTACATTATAATAATTAAATATTAATAAAACATCATTTTAACCCTTTGGGGTCATATGTAGTTCTTTCATAAATTTAAATATCACAATCAGGGTAAAACTATAAATTTCATTTATCCTAACCCGCTAGGAAATGATATTATCTCCTCCTGAGGTGTTATATCATTTACTATGATGTGTTCAATTTTACAATTCAAAATTCCATAAAATTTATATTTCCCAATAAATATTAACTTTCAAAATTTCTTTTTTAACACACACCAAACAAACCCTTCATGAATTTTATTAGTATAAAAATGTAAACATTCCAAATGCCACTTATTAATTGGGTATGACTTGTCCATGTTGATTCTTTTATTATATTATTCTATAAATACTTGGTTCACATGATTTTTTGTAATTTATCTTAGTTTAGATATTAAAATTATGTAATTACTATACTTTTTTTGGTTAAAATACACAAAAGGGGCCTATGTATTGATAGAAAAAGTAATTAAAAATCCTTAAGGGGATAGCTAGCTCGCTAAGGCTATAGAGAGCATACATAAGAAAAGGAAAATTAAAACCTATGATCCGGCGATCCCCACTAAGCATAAGAACAAAATAGCCTAGAAATATTCTAAAATACAAAAAAAAAAAGAGGCTCACGAATCAACAGTCAGCTCAGCCTTGCTAGTCAAATAAGACCCTGCACAAAATAAGCACTAGACTCCAAAAACCTATAAGAAAGGCCTGCAGGGACCCTAAAGATAACTATAAATAGAAAACATAGCATATTAAAATAAAAGGAAATATCACCAAAATAGTAGCTCAGTCTCCCATAAAGATTAGGATAAAATTGTTTAAATTTGATTAGAATGTCAAGCATATTGATCACAACAACAACCAAATTTGATAAATGATTCATACAATAGCAAAGGAAGCAAAAAATCAGAACTAAAAAATCAAAATCATAAAAATAACACTTAAACCTGAAACTATCCAACAACCAGGTACTAGCCATGGTAGTAGTCAACATGAAGATAAGGAACCCACATGAGGCAATCCAATAGCAAAAAACCAACCAAGGATACTGGCTATTAGAGCTCAGGGAATTACAAAACAAAAACCATCACTTGGGTAAACCAAATGCCGCTCAATCCTACCTCCAGAGAATCATCAACCACACCCTGACAACCAGTACAGGCCAAAAATAAAAGAAAAGCATGGGAAAATAATCCAGCACAGCCCAAATACTAACCCAGCAGCACATGGGCAGAGAATCAGTCAAGCAGGAATAACAATACGAAAGTCATAAAAGCCACCAACAGAACCACCCATCGGGCCCAACACCAGCAACCAAAAGTAATAAACACAGCTCAAAAGAGGAGCCCAGTAATAGCAACAGGTCACCAATTAAAATCCAACAACACCACAACAGAATAAATCCAAAACAACACGAAAATAAAGAGGATAATTATAGCCCCAATTCTCAAAATAGATCCTAAATATACCCATGATAAAATAATCCAGCCAAAGACAGTTTGCAAACCAACACATGAAGGTAGGAGAGCAATAAATAAGAAAATTGTCAGTATAAAAACTTGTACAATCACAGCTCAAGCCCATAACAAAAAAACACTCAACAATGTTGTACAAAAAAGGATAAGGAAATCAACCACAAAACAACAGCACTAAAACCAAAACTAACCTGCTAGTAATAGCCTCTAAAATAGAATAACCAAGTTCCAAAAAAACCAACCAGCACAACACATTAAATTCTAACATAGGGGAGACCAATTTTATCCAAATTTAATAAAACTTTTAAATGGCTAGGGAGATTAGACAAAAAAAAAACTCAGTAAAAACATCCAAATCACATCCTAAGTTAGCAAGCCACTTGGAACAAGCTTTCCCCTCCCTAAACACATGAGAGAAGGAGAAGTTCATAAAGATCAACAATTGTTTAATATCTCTCACTAAATAAAAGGTATCAGAATTTAACAAAGTATCATCAACAATATTTAAATATTAAATATTATAATTGGAAACAACTTCAATACCAATGTTAGAAATGTCAAGAGAGAAGCATAACCTAATTCCATGAAGAATAGCCAAGAGGACGGTGAGGTTTTCAATTCATCTTTGTAAAGGACCCAAAAAATAACTAGTAAGATTACAATGAATATCCCTAATAACCCCACCACACCTGGTGGTAGAACCAATAACAACACCATCAACATTCAACTTATAGGAATTGTTAGGAGGTTTGAGCCAGTAACCATACCTAGGTTCAAAAGTGTGAAGTACCTTCTCTAGATTGATGCGCAACTCATTATCATTAAATAAATAATTCTTGAAACACTTAATAGTGAGAAGCTTAACCAAAAAAAGATCTTGCACTCTATCTTTCACATTTTAAAAATTCTATGATGGTTCTTATGAATACTATCAAAAATAGAATTATTTCTATTTAACCATAAATACCATAAAATAAGAGAAGGAATAACATTTCAGATATGGTCTTTAGACTTAACAAACTAAGAATTAAGAAAAGCTTTAATAGAAAATTTAGCATAGAAACAATTTAAATTGAAAATATCATCAAAATGAGTCCAAGTTTTAACAGTTAAAGGACCATAAATTAAAACAAGATCCATATTCTCAACATGATATTAACATTGGCACTTGGATAGTAAAGTAAAACCTTTTTTATCAAGTTATCATCAATAGGAATGAATTTATGCAGAATTCTCCAAATAAAAATAGACACACTGGAAGGAATACTTATATGCCAAATCATACAAAAAAAATTAGTAGACTCATTCCTCACTTTAAACGCATCCCAAACATCCTTTAATCTAAAACTCCCATCATTGGACAATTTGTATAAAATAAATCATTAGAATTAGTTTTAATGGAAACATTCAAAATTTGTTGAATGATAAAGTCAGAAATAACATTAATAAGTTTATCATAATTCTAGCAGTTATCAGAAATAAAATTGTTCACATTAACCACCACCATGTAAGAGGTGTTGATAATAGCATCTATAGAAAAAACCATTCAAGCCATTAATTGCCAAAATATGATCATTAGGCACAATGTTGGTAGCAATAAAAAAACACTTATGCTTATTCAAAGAAAGCCCACTAACAGCTTCAAAATTATGAAAAATTTCCATAAGTCTATTAATCCTATTTAAAGAAGAATTCATGAAAACAATAAATCATCAGCAAAGCATAACTATGAAATAGGAAAACCACCCAATAATCTAAAATAGAGGCTATGGTGCCTCTCAAAATGGTTGGCAAGAACTCTAGATAAATGCTTAGTAGCAATGATGAAAAGAGCGGGGGAGATAGGATCTCCTTTCCTTTACCCATGAGAGGATCTAAAAAAATCATTGCTTTTGCCATTCACAATAATAGAGAAATAGGATCCCTTAATGTAGTTACTGATAAGATTGATAAAAACCAAATTAAATCCAAATAATTGCAAAATATTATAAAGAAAATTCCAGTCAATGTTGTCATACCAAATTAAACCCAAATAATTGCTCAATTGGTGGAACTATAATTTCTTGAACCATAATTAAGTGAACACTATTGAGTCTTTTAAGTGAACACTACCAATTGCTCAATTGGTGAAACTTAATTAAATGAACACTACCAATTAAGCCTTTTAAGTTTAAACCAAAATCTCTTCATACCAAAAATAGAGTTATCCAGCCAGCAAGGGGGCTTACCAATTTTCTTGAATCAAATCCATAAAGGAGTCATGAAGCAACCACATGTTTTGAAATCTAAATTTAGGCAAAGAACTCACATCGCGGGTTTTATGACTATATAACATAGGAGAGTGGTCAAAAAGAGTCATGCTATAATGCTCAATAGAAATAGAGTTAAAAGAGTTAAGACAAAAATCATTAAATAACACCCGATCCAACCATTACCATAAATGACAATGATTACAAGTAAGTTTGATACCAGAGAAACCAATGTCAATAAATTTATAATCCATAATCATGTTATTAAAATCCTCCATAGAATGATAGATAGGGATATATCCCTCAATACATTCAACGGGATTAGAATAGTGTTAAAATCACCACCAACTAGCCATGGCAAATTACAAATGCTGTGACAGTTAGTAAGTTGCTCCCAAAAACCTTTCCAAATAATGCGAGAACAAGCACCATAAACAAATGAAGCACAAAAAGATAAATTTAAAACATCAATACTACAATGTATAACTTGAGTGAAATCTCGAATAACATCAAGCCAAATAGGATCCTTCCATAACACCCAAATCTTATTAGCAAAATTCAAGACAGCATGCTTAAAACCTAAAAATCTAGCAATGCTAAGTAATTTATCATAATTAATTAGAGGATCAAGCAGAACAAGAATATAAATATTATAAATTTGACATAAAATTTTAACTTTTAACCTAGGAGAGGGGCAACCAATACCCCTAACATTCCACATAATATATTTAAAAATATCAAAAATGTTAATGGCTAGCCTGCGAATGGGGTGGTCCTAGAAGATTATAAAAAGATGTTCTTACTTTTCCTACTTCTCCTATTTTGAAGCTTGGTATAGCTAGCACCATTATCCTCTTTGGCAAAATATTTAGCCACAATATCCATATCATTCGTATCAGTAAAAGCATCACTATCATAATTACACTTAGAATTAATCTTATTATCATTGTGCAGGCCCACCTGCCTTACCCATTGATACTTCCCCATCCTCAAAGAAATAGCCATCCTCCACATTTTCTTTACTAGTCATGTCAAAACATGCATTTCCTTTCATCAAAAGAGGTTGTCCATCCTCCTGCCTTACCTCCTGAGGCACTTCCCCCTCCTTAGGGATATTTCCATCCTCAACATTTTTTTTACTACTCAAGTCAATGCAAGCATTTCCTTCCATCCAAATAGGTTGTCCAACCTCTTGATCATTAACAATAGAAGGAAGATTCATATAAATATAATAGTTATTATTGAGCAACATAAAATCCATATCAGGCAAATTTTTGTTAAGAATACAAGGACTAATAAGAGGTGAAGTAACACTAATTTGGTTAGAAGTGATAGCCAATATTTTCTCATCCATATTTTCACTTCCTAAAGGTAAGAAAGAGCTAGATTTGCTATTGTCTCCTTGTACTTGAATAGGTTCTTCAACATTGGAGGAAGGTGGCTCAATGTGAGGAATGGAAAGGGTTATAGGATCCTCAATTTCATGTGGTTAAAGATCATTTCCTTCACTCACTCCACGGTTAGGTCCCTCACTATCATGAGGAACTATAATAAAAGCATTCCCATGGGAATGTTTGGCGAAATCCTTTTCCTTGTGAAGATGAGGATGTAACCTATAATATTCATTTAAAGCATGGCCATGCATTTTACAATGAGAACAAAAATTGGCAAATTTTTAATATCAACTTTTTGAAAATAACAATTCAACTATGAACCAATCCAAATCTCATTTGAATGTTTTTTAGATACTCAACTAAAACACATGCCCCAAAAGAATGAGAAATCAAAGCAGTGGCTTGATCCGTTTTCAAAGGCCTTCTAAAGATTGAACCCAAGATAAATAGAATTTGAGAATTAAATAAATGAAGTTTCAGATTCAAAAAGGAGATCCACACAAGAGCAATAGGGGATTCTTCACAATAATTAAAATTTGGAGTCCATTTGAGCAACCTCATCTAACATGCATAAATATAGTAGGACCCCTGCAAGAAAATCTGGCTATAGTCAAGATCATTAGACAGTTGAATCACAACATGCCTCTGATCCAACAAAGTGATGTCAAAGGAAACCAAGAGTTTCATTTTTTTTATTTGAATAACATCCAAATTAGGTTGTTGGAGAAGAAACTTGCGAACAAAAGTTAACGCAAAGGGAGCAGCTAGTTTAGAAACCATGGCAACATTAAACATCAAAGCTAGACAACCTTTAAAAGACATTTACATAAAAGGCAGTTTAGCACCCGAGGATGAAGATCCAGCCAAAGCATCCTTGAAGGGCCAGGAATGGCCCTCAGGAAAAGTGTTGCAAATCTATTTTCATGACTTTTGTTTTGATGATTGACAATCACTATTTTTCTTGGACTGCTTGTTGCTTCTAACTTTTCAGGAATCGAAGATCGGACGAACCGACAAAGTCAGTTCAGGAGTGTATAGGTTTAGGGTTGAGTCAGTCTGTACTTTTTCACTTCTTGAGTCTACTTGTAATGGTCAAAGAGACTGATGCTAAGTAACCTTACACACACACACTTGAGAGATTTAGAATTTTTATTTTTACTCATATCGACCAGGACGATATTTACATCGTCTTGGACGATCAGGCTTAAAACAAAAATGTCTAAATAAGGATTCTTAATTAAGGCAACCGACATTAACATATCGGCCTGGACGATACGTGTATCGGCCAGGACAATAAGCTCAAAACAGAAAGAAGTTGCCGCCATAGACAATTAAGGTATACTGTATTTTTAAATTATCGGCCAGGACGATCATTGATCGGCCTGGACGATATTAACAAATTATGCCTTAATTGATCAGGAAATCAAGGGAGTAATTAAGGATGATTGATACGATCATATCATCCTGGACGATCTCAGGATCGGCCAGGACGATCCAGTCAAAAACCTTAAATTACTTTAGGACGATAAATATCGGCTAGCTCGTATCCAGGGCTATTCTCAGGATTATTTTCCTGTGATTTGAACTGATCGTCCAGGACGATCGTGGGATCGTCCTGGACAATCAAGCCAATTTTTAATCGTCCAATTTTGCATCCATGGTGGTACTCTAGCCGATCTTCTGAGTTTTGTACTGATCGTCCAGGCCGATGTACATATCGGCCTGGACTATAAAGTCGGCAACTTGCAATTAATGAGCTCCTTTGAAGCTCTTCTATTTAAGAGCTCTTGTTTAATATTTTTAAGAACCTTTGGCTGCTGCCTTGACCTGAGAAGGCCTTGAGGTGAGAAAGAGAGAGAGGGAGAGAGAGAGGATCTTGTGAGGGGGAGCTTGTGAGGGGATTCACAAGGGTTGCTTCAAGGATCGCT